>NC_026152.1:20318879-20409741 GCF_000512975.1 Sesamum indicum
TTCCCTGAACTCTTCCTTGATCCTTTGCCTGTCTGCTTTCCCTTCTTCCCTTTCCCTTGTTTGCTCATTCCATGCTTCCTGGCATCTTTCTTCATTCGTCGATCAACAAGCACTTTCCCCTTCCCAGTCTTGACTTGGACTCCTTTCTTTGCGACCACATATTCCCTTTCTGGTTTTTTTGGTGCTGCCTTCTTATACAGCTGTTCGATCATTTTCCTCTTAGAGCGATCAGAGATATCTGCCTGGTCGGATATTGAATTTGCCTTTTTCCTGACCTTCTCTAGTTTCCTGAAGGCAACCCGTTTCTTTCGGGCTTTGGCTTCTGCCACCTTCTTAGCAGGCCGAGCATCAATTTCTTTAAATTGTGCTCTCATTGCAGCTACCTCCTCTTTTGTCACAGGCTTAATTGGCTGGCGATGCCTCTTTTCCTCATCCAGAAACCACTTAGGCAATCCCTCATCATGAAACATATACTTGTTGTAAGCATCATCCAACATCTCTTCTCTCTGCTTTTTCGTCAGCATCTTTTTTGCACAAGCCAATATTTCTGCTTTCGTTTCAATGCCATCTTCATCCGAGTCGTCGGATGATGATGAATCACTTGAATCTGTTGCAGGAGCAGGAACTATTTCGAAGCCATCTTCTACCTTCGAAGGCTGCAACGACTGCAACTTACTCTTCTTACTGCTGGGTCCTTCAGGAGAATATTCCATTTTCTTCCCCGCGACTCTTGGATGTACTGGAGGTGCCTCCACCTGCATTTCATCTTCACTATCATCCTTATCCAACTCCTCATGTTCATCCTCATCCATAAAGACATCCTGACTAAACCATTGTGCTGCAATCTCCTCTTGAGTGGGTGCATTTTCCAAGAGTGGTACCACAAGAGGGTTTGCTTCATGATTAGCACCATCATTGTCTGAGTCTTGATCAGAGTGAAGTCTGCTGTCACCATCATCCTGCAGAATCAATTAAATAATACTCTAATTCATCATGGCATAGCAGATATCCCAAGATGCAACATACACATACATCAGAATGACAGCAGAAAATTGTTATATGAGCTACACATTTATCAGTGTCCAAAAAATTCTATCGTTGGCAGAATACAAGAGCATATTTCAGATTAACAAAGAAATTCCAGAATCCAATTCTTTGCTGTAACCCAAGCCAAAAAAAAAAGCACATATATAGACACGCACATATTTCCTTTTTAACATGCTCCGGAGCTTAAGGTGAAGGGTGGCATGCTTAGTAGGGTTTGGGGGATTACATAATGCACATACCTCTAAAAGTTGATCATCATTTGAGTATGTTTGCTTTGATCGCTTTCTCTGTTTGGTACTCCCATCCTTCTTAGCCACAAAACGTTCATATGCTTCGTCTAGTAATTTCTCCACCTGTTCATCATACCTGAAGGCAGGATGGATTAATCAGGTTTAGAAACACGAAGAGACTATATACATATGATCCAACTTAAATCCAAGCAAATGAACATCAACTACCTCCTTCGTTCTTCCTCAGAGTCCACATCACTAGATGTGTCCTCTTCAGCTTCATCATGGCTTTCTTCACTTTCACTGTTTCTGATGTCACCAGCATCATCGTCAAATTCATTGTTGTCAACAGCTACAAGATCTTTCTTCCCCTGAACAATGAATCAGAAGAAAGTTGTCAAGGATCAAATATTTGAACCCAGAAAGACTTAACATTGAAAGGCTAACCTACGTCTTCATTATCCTTTTCCTCCCAACCTTTTTCTGTGTATGTGTGAAGATATACACTCAGCAGAAATTGCTTGGAATTCAAAGGTTCATTTGTGAGATATTGAAGATAAAAAACTAACATATTGAAGTACCTTGATGGATGATAAGGAGAATAATTCCTGATCAATGTAACCATCCTCCACCGCGTCCATCTGCCTGCCCAATGCTTTACGAGCTTTTTCCTGATGAATAAAATAAAAGGAGGATCAGTTAAATAGCCTGGACAACAATGCTAGTGATAAAATTTTAGAGCAAAGCTGAATAAAAAGAATAACTACACATACAGACTTGTTACAAATTAAACATAAGAGAAAAAATTTAGAACATGATCCAAGGCATACAGAATGGTTATTCACATGTCCTGGACTTCTTTGTCAGATATATCAACTGAAATACAACAGAGAGCTACAAGACTCATGATTTCTCCAAAGAAAAGGGATTTGGACAAATGGGTATACCTTGGCATGCCTTTTTGCTAGAATTTTCTTTGCCCGTTTCTTCTTCCGTTCCATGGCATCTGTCAGCTCTTCCATTTCATTAAGAACTCGCTCATCTTCATCTTCCTTGCTCTCATGTTCTACAATACTGGTAACAGAAGGAGCTTTCTCTGAAGAAGATAGTGCCTTCCTCATATGCATGCGCCACCTGAAAGACAAAGCAAGTCATTGATGGAACAGATTTACAATTGGGAGAATGAAATATATCAGTGTTAAAACAATTAGGTTTTCAGAACAGGCTTACTTCAGAAGATGCTTAAAATCTTGTTTTCCCAAAACACGCAGATCATCGCATAGTGATTTAACCTGTGGCATTATTCAAAAGAAATCATGTGGCTTGACACATAATCATTCAATGGAACAAGCAGTATTTATCACTTCACCAACAATAAGAAAACATACCTCCTCTGTTGTTAAAGTATGATCTTTTATGGGCAAACATGCTGGATCATTGAAGGTTATAGAACTGACAGAACCAAGGATCTCAAGAGGAGCTTCAGACCAAATAAACTCAGAAGCAGGGCACAACTTCCTCAATGTTGTGTCTCCATCCTCATACCTGCATATAATCACCTTAATACTTAAAAACTTTTGAATAGAAAAGGAGAACTTACACATCAATAAAATCTAACTAACACAAGAGAAGCGGAAATCATGGTCTTGAAAAAGCATAAGGGCCAAAAACAATGAACAGAAAAGGAGCAATCAGTTTGTATCATGTGTACCATGAAACATAACGTGGAAAAAGTAAGGACAAAACTGGAAGTATACTGAACTATGCATTTGGCAGTAATGCCAAGCAAGGTAATATGCCACATCAGGACAATACAAAGGGACAGCTCTACAGTAGTTTTTTGTCCCAATAATAGGGTGTTATCTTCTCTTTACTATCACAAGCCAATTAAACAGCACAGCAGCAAAAATAAATTGTACCCATCACGGTGTCTCTTCTGCTTCGTTCCTCTGAGTACATCCACGACCTGACGTTATTTATTCATAATTATGAGCATCTCAAATGAAAACTGAAAGCAGGAGTGCAGGCATGAAATCGGAACAAAATTAAAAGAGATGCCAAATTACCTTTGGAGGTTCTTTTCCTCCTTGGAAGAGATGCTTGACATCAAGAAGACGAGGATCAATCTTGGCAGGTGCCTTATACTTCAAACCCAGAATGTAAATTTCAGCAGATGCTGATCGACTAGCTTGCGGTTTGTCCACTTCAACCTTCTCAAACAGCTGCACAGCAAATTCCCAGCTCAGAGAGAGTCTCAGACTGAAATATAAATTTTTAAAAAGAATGAATAATTACCTGTCGAAGACAATATAGAACAGCTGTATAATCTTGAGACCTGAAAACCTACAAGAAGATGATAGATAAAACTTATCAACTTACTGACCTCTTTAATAAAAATTTAATCTATTGAAGCAGATTGAAGGAAAGATGGAGATAGAACAGGCACATTGCAAAATACAATCCTAAACCATAAGGAACCCGCTAAATGGCTGGTTAAAAGTCGTTACACAAAAGTCAGACAGCAACTAGCCTTAATTTAAATTTATATAACTGGAAAAGTAATAAAAGACAAAGAGAACAGATGCAATATATGTCAGTGAGAACACTGTAAGGGCTAGGTCCAAGAGTTTAGACACATAGCATCATATTAGAAACTCTAACATCAGCAATAACAAAAACTAATCCATCAGCACACTCATCTACACATTTTGTCCTGCAGGAATCAGGAGCAAGAAAGAGATTCATGAAATCACCAACATTAAGGCTGTCAAAAAAAGAAGAAAAGAAAAAAAGAAAAGAAATCACCAACGTTAAGTAATTTGCAACTGAGGCTGATTTTGGTAAGACGAAACAACCTAGCTTGAGTTCAGGCAAAAATCATTTCAATTAGCTATATTTAGTTCAGTTCAGAAATTTCATTTCAATGACTTCACAGAAAAGCACAAATGAAGTGTTTGTACAAATCTAACTCAAAGACATCACAAAATTTCTTCATGTGTCTTTCCCAGTAATCCTCAACCTCGTGCAAAAAGTTCTTACAATTGATATCTATTATGTGCTAGGGTAAAATGTGAACCAATCAAATTCTCATTGATTTTCATTTTAGTTGAACGTTCAGCCATTAAAATTTGGAACCAACATAGCATTAACCGAACTGTTCTTTTATCCCCAAACCAACTATGTGGTATCAATTATACGCTGCAAATCATCATAAAAACGCATATACGAAAGGTATACCAATCACTAAAAGAATACACACATTGGTGAATTTGGGGAAAATGCATTGCAACCTAATGAAAGTAAATTTTCTTTAATAGCACCAGAAAAAATGCAGTCCTCCTGCAAATACACTTGGAATAAACATATAACATAGAGTTATTTGTCCATACCTTCGTGACAAAAGTTCCTTTCGGAGCTAACAACTCAGTAGCAAGCTTCACCGAATCAATAACCAACGCATTCTGACTAGTCGCCTCCCTCGCCCATGCACCACCAACATTCGGCGAACCATCATGCAACACCAAATCGAACGCTCGGCATCCGTTCTCCGCCATAATTCTCTTAACAGTAGCTCGACACTTAGGCTCAGTTATATCTTCCTGCACCGATATGGCGCCACGAATGGGTCGAATCGGATCGAGGTCGACACCGACGACGAGGCTGCCGACGGGAACACGCTCGACGGAGACTTGCATCCATCCTCCAGGGGCGGCGCAAAGGTCAAGCACGGAATGAGCCGAGCGGAGGAACCCGAATTTGGAGTCAAGCTGGACGAGTTTCCAGGCGGCACGGGATCTGTACCCGTGTTCTTTGGCTAAGTGGTAGTATTTATCCAAGCGGTGCTTTCCCTTCACTTTCCCCATGGAGCTGTGGTTGAGGGAAGATGAGGGTTAGGGTCTAACGGAGATGATGAATGTTTGTAGCTGCGTGGTGGGATATTAGGGTTTAAGGGCTCCGTGTTTGCCCGACTTATTCCATGTATTAAAGATTTTATTTCTATTCTTTTTCTTATTTTTGGTATGATAAGACGTATTCATTAAACATATATTTATTTATTTATTTTTCAAATAACAATTTCTTAAATTAAGTTGTTATGTCAATTATTTTTATTCATGTAAATTTAAATTTAATATATTTGACTAATTTTTCTATTACTAAATCTCTTTTTTTCTAGGTTATTTAATTAAATAAATACAAAAATAAAAAATCACACATCGAGTATGCTTCGTGATATGTATACTAATAAGAAAAAAATGACGATGGGTAAACACCATTACATCAATTTATACCTTTAAATTAATTTTTTTCTTTCTTCTTTTAATGTGGTGTGTTTATGTATTTATTTATAAATATATGATTTATCTATACTAATACTTAAAAAAAAGAATATTTCTCTCGCAATATGTGATATCAGTACACCAATTTTCTTCTATCGATAATATCGTTAAATTATTTTTTAAATATATAATATATTAATTTATATATTTTATTTTTATTGTATAAATAATTTAAAATCGTGAAAAGTTATACATACAAAAAAAAATATCATATCACAACAACTAATTTATTAAATATGACGACATTAGAGTACTCTCAAATATATTTATTTATTTTTTAACATGCCTATTTCAAGTCAAAATATTTGAATATTTAAATAAATTATTCATTTTATCATTCTTTTCAATGTATTAAACAAATACAAAGAAAAAATAAATAAATCATGCATGCGCATCCAGCGCGACTCTTGAATAAGATTTTTAAATAAAAAAGTTACAAAAATTACAGAGCGAAAACTAATCCCCAGATAAATTATAAGTCAAATCCAAAATACGCATAATTCTGAAATTAAATTGTAATATTTAGTTTATTTATGTTGGTTGTGGTGAACTCATCGATATTCGATTTCCAATGTTGAGAGATCGTGAACAAAGGAGAGAGATTCAGGGTTGGTACCACATGAGCCTCGAGTCCAGATTGCTTTGGGGAAATTAGAGAGCCAACACAAATTCTCCTCTAGAACGAAAAGAATAATAAAACAAAAATGATCAATCACATCAACCACCAAAAACAGGAGAGATGGATCACGTCATAACCACCCAACAATTTTTTTCCTTGGTGTGTCTAAAACAATATGAAGCTTTACTACTTTGCCTGCATCATTAACAGTTTTGCTGCCACAATCCAATAACAGCACACAACTGAACCCAACCATATCGCTCACCATTCTATTTAGGTACGTGTCAATATTCCAATGTAAATACAGATCCCATAAACTAAAACATTGTAAACCCATCATTCCCTTTCCTTTCCATCTTGGTTCTTCTTCCCCGTCTGCTTCCTCTTCCCTTATCTCGGGTCCTTCGGATTTATCTCAATCGGTTGATCATAAAGCAGCAGAAGTTCAGTCAGCTCGGGGGCTGCTGGCACTGGAAGCAGGTTTTTTACCTCTGTACTTCTGTTATAAACAAGGAGCCACAACTGTTAGCAATACTGGGGAAGAACAAAGGTAATTGTTTCTATAGCCACCGCATTATGGATGATACAAGTTTCAAGAGCCCACCTGCTTCCCAATGTTGAATGGGATGTATTTGTACTTAATCATATGCATGATTTGACGCTTCATTGTCAGTACAAAAAGAACAAGCCAGTAACACAACAGTATAGGCCAAAATACTGGGACATCAAACATGGAAAAGAAGGTCATCACAAATGCCACACAGAATGCCTTAGTGATGGCATACCTGGAATTGCAAAACCAAGAAACGTATCAACATCAACATCTTAACTGTATTTCAACAATTGTGCATACACAAAATAAAAAGATATCAGAATCAGCTTGACTATCCACCAATAAATAAACAAACAACTGCTGAGGCCATTTATGGCATTTGAAGATGCACAAAGAACAGCACCAAAGGTTGAATGGAATGATACTTGAGAGTACAATCAGTTGAAGGCATCCGACATAAATTCCAGTGGATAAAAGCAAATATGAGGGTTTTATTTGTTATCATAAATGATAGTAGATATTTTCAGCTTTGGTCATTCAGCATGAAATACGCTAAATCAATGGAGTTAAAGAGCTTCAGAATCTCCGGTCGAACATGCAAAAGGTACTAAGTAAACTACTTTGTTTCCCTCAAACTTTCATATTAACCCACAGTTCATAGGGAAATATCAAAACTACAAAATGTAACAGAAACAATAAAAGGAAAATGAAGACATCAGGAAGGCTACAATTGATTCAGCAAGAACCATTTGTAGGCTGGTTTTACTGAAACTCAATAGATAGGTTAAATTAACTCCAGCAATTTAACAAGTCAAACAACAAATAGACATAGCCATTCGCCTTCTTAGCTAGAAATTGTATTAGAGTATTGTATAATGAAGGACAAAAACCTAAAATAGAAGCCACGCTACTGATGCGAGAATTAGTAGAAATTCTTTGCAAATTTAAGCTAAGAAGAAACCCCTCTAGTAAGTAGAGTTAAATGACATCTGCATCTAGGAAAAATATTTAATGCATGGACCAAATTGGAGCACATATACTCCCCTATTAATCATAGAGAACAACAATGTTTAAACCATGTCTTACAATTTTCAACACCACCTGACAGCAGAGAATTAACAAGGATCACTGACATGATAAAAAATTCAAAATAAATTCAAGACTCCATCTTCAACATACTCTTATCCACTTTCATAGTAAATTCAAAAAATAGCTGCTTCTACTAACTCATGCAATCAGAAGATTTAGTTGTGACACGTCTCTATCACTATCCAGGAGGTCTATAGTTAGGCAAGGCATACCACCAAACAACTTTATAATCTTCAAGTAGCCATAGAATTGCTACGAAGAAACATAACATGACAAAATGCCACAACAAATCCAATTCAAAATGTCTAAGACATCAAGCCTCACATTGCCAAGACAAGGACAAGGAGTGCCAGAACAATCACCAGAATTTGAACTCAGGGAGACGACGAATGAAGGGCTTAAATTCATCTGAGCCCTTTGTTGGCAGCAGAGGTCCATCTGTCGGTTCCAGCTCCGGGTCAACAAGAGGTGACAAAAACCCAATGAGCAGATTCAGAATGTAGATACCCAAACCATAGGTCACAATGTAGAATCCCTGAACATAGTAGACCCTCAGGGCATAAAGGCACATCAAAAGAAAAGTTCCAATCCACCGATAAAGAGCATGTGGAGTAGATTTATCTAAATAATACTGGAAAAGCTTCGACACTTCATGCCTCCGTTGGTTCAATGCCGCAGTTGCTGTTGAGGTACCATCACCTCCAACCCCCTCCATGAAAAATCAAGTTCTGAGCCCTACAAAACCATCACAAGCTTCAACCAGATGAACCAACTAAAGTCTGACAAGGAGAAGAGTGTCCATGGAACAAACATCAGACATGCTTGCTGCCAGGCAGGTGATGGGCAAAAATCCACTAAAAAAATGCTAGTTGGAACTATTGAATTTTTTGCCATTCAAGAGCAAGAAATATTAAAACCCAAAATAAGACAAGAGCAACGATGAAGAAGGAACAAGTTTCTCCTTACAGAAAGAGAGCTGCAATAAGTGAAACCAAGTCTAGTTTGTATTGCTAAGCAATCCGACAACAAAAAGAGCAACACAAAATCCAACCACCCCCAATAAACTGACGAGATACAGCAGAACAAAATAAAAACACAAAAGTTACAGACAATTGTGTACCATACAAAACTCTGAGCCTCCAATCCAACTCTCTTACTCTACTTAACTTGAGTATCCGATCAAACACCCAATAAAGACAAACAACTCAAATGAAATTATATTGTTGTTATCTCTCTCTGTGTCTTTTATTTTTGTTTTGGCTGGATAATATTACAATCATATCAATAACTCTTCCGAACTTATTTCGTCACGAATGAACACTTTGGGGAAGCTAAAGCTCTAACTGAATGCACATCAAACCCCGTATTCTCAATAATAAACACAAAGACGACCAAACTTACGATTGAATACAGAAGTAACCCAAACTCTGTAACCAAATGACGATTACGAGCAGATCTGACTACAGCCGGTTCCTGATTGCTAAACAACTAATCTCAAGACAAAATATATCAAATGCATAATCAATTTCAAAAAGAAAACACTATAAATCAAGCATTGTAGACCAAAAAACTAACATTTTCATCAAAGAACAGCTGGGAAATTAGGTTTCACCTTGGGCGAGAATACAGCAGGTAAAAGAGGACACAAAATCGTTGGGGGGTTTCCGGAGTTGAAAATACGGATTTGATCTGTTTGGGAAGAGGGGTTCAGATAACAGCTGTTGCCTTTGAAAACTATGCGAAGAGAAACAAACACGACTGCGAAAAGAAACGACGATTACGCCCTTTTATGGGAATATGCTTTCATGCTTAGGGTACTTTCGTCATTTCAAATATCTTCCAGTTAAATTTTCGGATATGGATATCCAAAAATGGGCAGAGAAGTTATCAGGCCCACTGGACTCTAATAAGTCATCAAAAAACCTCTTTGAGAGCCCAATGAATGTAGATCCATTCAATTAGCCTTTGAGGATTGTGTTTAATTATGTTTGGCGGCCTCAGCTTATAAACATATTATAAAATGCTTCAGAGTTAATTTTTTTATTTTTTTTATTCTAAAAGATATATAATATTTTAAAATAAAATATTTATTATCTTGTTATAAGCTTTTCTTAAAAAACAGATTGAATCCAATTTTTTTTTATAAGATCTTTTAAACTCTTTAATCTTACTTTTACTTTTCATATTATTTATATTTTCCCGCTCAAAGTAAAAATATATATATTTATGTAATTTTAAATTTTAATAGTTTGGCAACTTTTTCAATCATTATATCAAACAATTTAACAGTTTATAATATTTGGATTATTATTTATTCAAGCACTTTAAAAATTTATATTTAAAATAACACTTAATATTTTTTATCTTTTAAAGTATTTTATAAAATAGATGAGCTTATATGTTATTATCATAAAATTACAATCGTATTACTTTTCAATATATATGTTTTTATATTTGAATATTAATCTCTATTAAAATAAATATTTATATTTTTTTATTTCAAGATTTATACGACACCGAACACTATCTAAATATATATATATATATATGAATATACATAAAAAAAAATAAATATTAAATTAAATTTATAAATTAACTCCATGTTTAATTTATTGCTTCAACTTTATTCCACGTCCCCACATGATAAACGAGTGTGAGAACACGACGTGGCCCGCTAATTGGATTCTTAAATTCTAGCCAAACGGGGAATAAGCCATGGCGCGACAGCCGAACTGGACGCAGTCCATGTGCCCGAACAGTCCAGCTAATGTTAATTCAGTCATATGCTATCCTTGTGTCGAAAAACGGCTGGGCTATGTCTTCGGCTATCGGTGCCATTTAGCTGTATCTGCGCCGTAGTGGCAACAGATTCTTGGACGGCGATGAAAACCACGAAACAAGATATTTTCATGATCTAGATATTTTTATGTCCTCGGAAAGGGACAATTCTTCTCCCACCCAATTTTATTATTTCTTTTCCTTATCCTATTTCTCAAGCAGATTATTTATTTATTTTCATTTTATTTTATTGTTCTTGATAATATGAATTTATTTTTATTCCATCTTAATATAAAAAAAATATTTACATGTCGTATTTTAAAACATAAGTAAAAATGGTTAAAAAAATAATGACACCTTTTTTTCAAAAAAAAAAACATATATATAACTGCAATAATTTCAGATTAAGATTTATAAAGACTATGATATTATTTATTTTGAATTTATTATTGTTATAGGTAACAATTTTCTTTATTCTTAGATGGAATAAATATGGCAATAAAGATGTAGGCAAAATTATTATTTTGATTCCATAGGACAAGAGAACGTGCATACATTTATGTACAATATTTTATGTATAATTTGAATTATGCATTTATAGATTATTGCTGATTTTTTTTCTTATAAGAATAAGGATTATTATATTATATGTAGATTTAAATTATAATTAATTAGCTTTAATAATTTTGATTAAACTATATAAACTTTATTAGAATAGTTTTCAATTACGAAATGTCAAACTCAAATAGTGCTTTTCTTTTGGCATTGTCGCGGGAGTTGTGTTGGATTAAATAAGAATGATTGCGAACAGAAATTTTATTATTTATATTAGTATAAAAATAAAAAATATCTTTCAATTGTGTTGATGATGATAATTTTAAATTAAATTTGTAATTATATATTTTTATTTTAAAACATGATATGTTAATTTAATATAGTTTTATTATTTATAATATTTGAATTTAAAAAATATTTATTAAATGCGGAGTTGCCGCGACGACTAGTTGGCAATAAGAAAAAGAGCAAAAAGTTAGGAAAAGTGCACCACAGGGGGACCCTCCAGCAAGCTAAAACGCGAAAATAAATAGGCTTGGCGTTGGCTCATGGCTGGCTCCAATACCACTCATCTCTCACTCTCTCGCTCGCTTCACATACAATATAAACAAGTGGTTTCTCTGTAACTCACTCTCTTAAGCGGAGCTCCACTACATGTTTTGTGCGTATGCACATTTACCCAGACCGAAAGCCACACAATTGGCCACGGAATATACAATTTTTCTGGTTCGTCATCTATATTTGTTTCAGTTCACGCATATTATTTGCGTAGTGCTATTGAATTCAGCTGCAAAACAGTGGTTCAATCTCTGTTATTTATTGTTGAAGTATTTTTGTGGAGATTAGTTGCTAAGCTAAGCAACGTTTTAAACTGTTCTGTTTTTGTTCTTTGTTTTGTGTTTCCGCTCTGTTGCTGCTGTTTGTGGTTTGCTAGTTAAGAAACGTTTTGAGCTCTTCTGTTTCTGGTATTGGTTAATCAAATCCGTGATTTCATGTAATTCACGTAGGTAATAATCCAGGTGAGATGTGAAAACTTTAGATCATAAAATGATGATATTACAATTTACAATAAGTTGACAGCCATAGAAAAAAAATGTTGTATCATGTATGATTTAATGTTTACTGCAATGATACCTCATGAAAAGCATATAACATGTCAAAACAACCCCTAAGTTTCAAACCATTTCTTCTCTTCCCTCCCTTTCTGCTCCATGTTGTCTGGGACGTGATTCTAAGTTTGTTGTGAAAAATATCAGATCAGCAAAATAGAGTTATTCAGTTTACCACTGCAATCAGATTTCTTAAAAGTATGACGAATTTTAATTGTCTTGTATTATGACTAAGAGCTACTACTGCATATAGTATTCTTTTAACTACTATTATTTGACAAGGAAATTTCACGCTATCCACTTGCGTGGTACCCGACTGGTATTAAGATTTGTTAGCCTAAATACTATTATCATCATGTGCAGCATAATAGTTCCTTACTCTGCTTGAGAATGTTGCCAATCATGAGCTGCCTCAGTCAAAATTCATTGAGCTTTCACCTTAACATTTTTCTCTCTATTGCTAGCGAAGATCTGTTGACTTTCGATGTTTATTTTTGCTAATATCTGCCTTGATTATTATATTTTCCATGTTCAGATTTCTCAAATCTCATTCTGAAGGTAGAATTGCGTACGTCAAGTCTCATAAGTTTGAGGTGGAATTGCGACTGACTGCACGCTATCATGTCTGATGCAGTCATGAAGCCAGTTAAGGATACTAATGGGAGGAGTAGACAGATTATGCAATCTTACCAATCTGTTTGGATGGCTCACTGGATGAGGTCAAGCTGTTATGCACCAATAGAAATGTCCAATCATGATGCTTCTGGAAGTGAGGAACTTGATTGTGCTACTAGGGTCGATAACTTAACAAATGAGTTTGATGTTTCAAGACCAGTCAAAGGACTTGGAGTGATTGAGAATAAAACTTTTGAGGTTGTAGATGAGGGTCCAGAAATGGGCTGCAAAAGCCTGAGAAATGAGATATCACGCAGTTCTGTGTTCAGATGTGTTCAAGACACTGATGACATACGAGCATGTAGGCCTGTGTTTGCTCACAAACTTGAGCGTGGTAAAGCTGTTGATCATAAAAGTGGGATTCAGTTTCTTCCCTTTGTTCACAGCATTCCAGCTGAGAATGAAATTTCCTCCCGAGGATGCCGTTCGCTGGGAGAAGGCAGTTCGAGGAAGCCTCCTCAGTGGATGGAAACTCATTCCAACAGGAATGATAGCTGCTTTGCAATACCAAAATTTTTGCAGGAAAGACTTGTAGAATCATCATCAGATATTGTGCCATATATTGAAAAATATAAGTTTGACAAAGAAAAAGCTGCCATGTCTCCAATGATTAATGAATATGCTGTTGTTTCCAAGCAACTGACTAATACATGCCTGAGAAAGCTAGAGCATGAACATTGTCATGAGCACAACCAGTCAGCTGATTTAGTTTGTCAGACAAAAATGGACTGCTGCTCCAAGAATACATGTTATGGGGAGGGTGATATGTGTGATTCTGACCTGTCAACATTTGGTCGGGACTGGTTCCCAAAGGTGCAGAAATGTACAGGTATCAGTCTGTTTCCAACTCAGTACACTGGTTCAGAGAAAATTGAAACAAGGAAATCCAAAAATGATTGTTACCCTCCACAGAAGTTGCAGAGTTGTGTTCATGATGTTGAGTCAAGATTTTACACCAGTGTGGATTCTGTAGAAGGAACAACAGGAAGTTGTCCCACGTGTTCTCAGACAATTCACAGCATGTTAATCACAAAAAAGACTGATGTCAATCTGTCAAAAGGAAATGATATTTTTGAACGTACAAGAGCTGCTACCAAATTTGATGGAAATATGTCTACTGATCGTCATCTCCTGTCGCCATTTTGTGGTCAGTGTAAGCCAGTGAAACTTCAGACTCTGGGTCATTGCATCTGTAGTGAAGCAAAAGAAAATGTCGGAGATGTCAAGGCTTCTAAAGTTACTACAGAAAATGAATCACCAGTTGAGATGGACACCATAGACATGGATTCTTTTAAGGAGAATAACTCATGGACAAACCTGGGTTCTGGTATGTATAATTGTGCATCATGAAATCTGCCTTTTATTGACCAGTCTAAATTCATTTGATTTATTACTGGAAGATGGCAGGTGCATTAAACTTTTCTCAAAGCTGATGCGCTGATCTTTTATGGTTTTTGGAAGTAGCATCTAATTAGATATCTTGTTTTACAGATTTAATAAATATCTCTAGTCAAATATCATCCTTTACTAAGATGTTTTTCTTTTCTCTATTGTAGGCTCATTTTCTACCACAGCAATTAAGGTACTTTTCATCTTTATTAATAACATCAACCTGCATGTTTTGTCAATTATTACTTAGGTAGGTGGTGTCTCTGTAACCTCAGTCTGTTATATATTTAGATGCATATTTGCTTCGCACATTAATCTCTGTAGAAAAGGATTTGAGACCCCCTGAAAATTTGTATTCAGTGCTAGGATGTCCCACACCCCTTTTCCATTTTATTGACAAGATAAATAGTTGAAAAGCCATATACCCGTTCAATTTGTTAGAGGAGATTGCTCAGCTTACTAGACCTTGGGATTTCTCTTGACAACCAGATATCCCATGGTGTACCATCTGGTTAGAATTCATAGGAAATCTTGGTAGTTCTTGTCAGCTAGTTTCCTGTTCCTGCAGCCCAACTTATCTGTGCTAGACTTTTTTGGCCTTGATTACTGGGATTCCATTGCTATTATTCATGATTAAATTTGGCCTTTGAACCAGTAAAATATGCTCTCCATGATGCATCTTGCACTTAATGAGTTGTCGAGTTTCTGAGGGAATGCAGAAAAATGAAAAATAACAGTCCGAGCATGTGCAATCTAAGTTTTATGGAGCCGTTTTTTTCTGATGCTATTTCAAAACTGGTTTTCTCCAAAGTTTTATTTATGTCCTAGTGGATTGCTCTGTGTATGAATTCATTCTAACAATTCTGAAGTGCACAGTTGCAGTTGCATCTGCCCTTAAGCATGCTCTATTGATTATTGGATGTGTTGTAGGACACCAATAAGGATGCAAGTTTGCCCCCTCATTTAGGTGTTCCTTCCTCAAGCAAAGCTGGATGTCAACAGCTGACAATCTGGCAACCTGATATCAACTTGGAGCTTCCAGCCTTACTAGGTGGGGCAAGTTCGTCTGAGAACACATTCACTGACTTCTCAGAGACTCAGAGTTTGGAGATGGAAAGGTTTTCGTTGCATGTTGAGCAGCACAAAAGAAAGTCCACTCTCAGCGTGGATGACTATCCGCACGCAGATCCAGGTAACATAATGGTTAAGCGCCTCAAGCTGAGCTCTTCAAACTATGATCATGGCACAAAGAGCTCAAATCTGGCTCAAAACTCATCTCATGGAAAAATGGGTGAGTTTTTTACCAGAATTCTGAAAAGCAGCATCACTAGCTCAGAACCAAATTCAAATAAGCATCATAGTGAAGAATCATTGCTGTCAGATAAGAGTAGGGACTTCGTAAGGAAAGACAATGACATTACCCAGGACCCAATAAACAAGGACAAGAGCTTATTGCTGTCACATACTTGGATACAAAGATGGCTGAGGGATGGACCAAAAATGACCGAAAGGAAACCTGAAACAGTGGTGGTTCCTGAGCTACCAAAATTGAGATTAGCACAGAAGAACCTCCAAAAGAAACAGTGTCCCAGCATTGCAGCTATGGCACTGATGCGAAAGGCTATCACTGGTTTGCAACCATGTGAGCTCCAGAAGAGGGGCCCTTTCACTATATGGAACACAAAAGGCTTCTGAAAACTTCGATTGCTGCAACAGATACTTGGTTTTCTGCATGTGTTCTGCAGCAGATATCCTTGAGCTGGTAATCAAGAACCAGATTAAAATTTATAGCCCGGCTTTTCTCTATAAGTATCTATTTATTAGACATCTGTTAATGAGAGGAATTATCCTTTTCATAATGCAGAATGATACAAATTCCAGACATGCTCTTCAAGCTTGGTTAGCAGCATAGAAAGGTGCCAAGCTAAACCAGGATTTTATGGTTTTGGCGCCTTCTGGTCTCTTTTGCTGTGTACCTCATGTAAACACAAAAGGCATACTGAGATCATCTCTCAAAGCACCACTGATTTTCCAGCCATGTATATAGTGGGACATGCTAATTTCTATTTGGCGGAGGAAGATGGCTAGTCAAGGCTTGTGATTTTCAACCAATCAGGGGAGATGATAGGAGGATGATTGGGGAATGATGAGAACTCAATTTTGGCTTGTTTACACTAACATTCAGGTTAAACTTAACTAAACTTGATAACAGTTCATGTATCTCTTTCATGTTAGCATAAGTTGTTTAAACAAACCTCCCCTACACCAAGCACATCACAGATTCCATGACTCTGATGACTTGATATTGTTGTTTGCATTATAGCCAGTGTCCTATTACCCAACTTTGATGAACACAGTTTGAATCTTGATGATCTGGGTTGGTATTGCTTATAAAAGACTATGATATCGTCTTGATAGCATAGCATGTTTTTGTTTTTTCTTGTTTTTCACCATCAATCTATGCCAGTCAGTATCTCAAAACATTCAACATGAAATATTACCTGCAAGTGAGATCTTTAGCTGTTGAGAAGTCATGAGTTGCCTGTTCTACCCTAATGAATAGGGGGAACAATAATCATTTTCTTAAGGGCACACTGGCAACTCAGGTTTTAACATTGCAAGAAAGGAGAAATTGACAAAGGATTGCTATAACTAATGAGGTGAATTATAGCTCCTGCAAATCACTTCACCATATGAATAGTTTGAGTTTGATGAGAATCACTTCAGCACTGGAAAATGCATATAGTAAATAGGCTGTAGACACTATCATGAAATCAAAACGTCTATACAAGCCTTAAATCAGCAATTTCGATTATTACTATAGAACTACTACATATTTTTATTTCACATACATGCTTTCTTTAACTTGAAACAGAAAAAGCACTTGTAAACTGCACCCTCAGATTTATTCCAGGACTTTCAACTGTCTTTCCACATACGCCAAAGCAAGCTTGCCTTCAGGAATTTCCCCAAGATGGTTTATCAGTTGGTCACCGGATGCCTCAGTTGATAACGGCTCAAGTTTGGCTGTTGTATAACCTCAAATGACTCCGGAGATGGTAGCCAAGTAATGAAACAATTCATATGACTGTTCCATCACTGATTGTTGCCTTCTCAACAATGATGGTGATCCCTGAACGAATGTAGAAGCCTTCCTCTGGTCTATCGGCTTCTTGAACACCCTGTGTAGCCAAAGGGAAGTGATAAATTTAGAGTAAACATCTCTTCCTGGTGATCACAAGCTTTAGGTATAGTGATGAATCGAACTTACATCTTTATTCTTGATTATCACATCTTTCCCAATTCTTGCATTCTTGTCAATAATACAGTTCCTACAGGCACAAAAGATATGCATTTCACTACAATCCTGCTTTTCTGTATAAGATGCTTAACCCCTTCAAAGCTCATGTCCACTCACCTGATTTTCGTGTTTCTTCCGATTCCCATAGGGACTTTCCCTTGTGCCAGTAGTGAGGCAATCTCCGATTCTGTTTGGTAGTAGTCGGCCCCCATCATCAAAGAATCCTATTAGAGTGAGAAAAGAGTTATATTTATAACAATATAATGACACACAAATCCTTTAACCTTTAGACATAGAGACCCTTTTTGATGCAATAGAAAATGGAAGCATGATGTGCTCACCTTCAGTTCGACACCAGAGTCTAGTCGAGAGCGTTCACCGACTATCGAATGTTCAACAATGCATTCTCGCAGAAAGCACCCATGTGATATTATTGCATCTTTTATCTGGAAAATACAACTAATACCATTAGACCATAAGTATCAGTGGACATTTCTACTAGCACCCACTGTCCCAGCTTACCTTGCAGTTATCGATTTTAGTGGGTGGCAGGAAACGAGGAGATGTGTAAAATGGAGTCTTGGGATCGTAAAATTCAAACTTCGGAAACTGCAATACGAAATTGGTTGCTTAGTTCTCGAGGAAAGCACGAAATCAGTGATCAAACCTCTTACAAGAAGCAAAGAAATTAACTAATGAATTGGAAAATGGTGAATTAGGAGATACTACTTAAAACACGATAGAGGGAACAAGGACATGAAAAATTCAACAAACCTCGTCTGTGAGAGCTAAATTAGCATCATAGAATGATTTTATTGTTCCAATGTCCTCCCAGTAGTCTCTGAATATATATGCCTGCAGTAGAAGTATCATCTTAAAACCTTGAAGATAATCGCAAACAAAACATTTATTTTTAATACAAAGGAGTGATGACATGAAGTTTGCTCTCTGACCTGTACATTTTGTTCCTTGACTGCAGCCGGGATGATTTCAGATCCAAAGTCATTTGCCGTAGGGTAACTCCACCTTAGAAGCTTCAACAATACATTTGTCTTAAATGCATACACTCCCATAGAAGCAATGTATGGGGACCTTAAGGCTTCCTGTGGAGACAGTCCTATGATAGAAGTATCTACTTGCTGCAATAAGACAAAACAGAACAAAATTGAGATGGAAACAAGAGAAACTTAGCAGGTTGCATCTGAAAAAACTACCATTATCGCATCATTGCTCCAGAGGATTTGGTGGCTGTTCCGTTCTGTTCTATGTTTGTTTATTCTAGATCTTGAATTCCAATAGGGTGCTATGCTATCAGAGTGTCACGCTCTTCATGCTACTTTGAGAAAACTATTTTTTTATATTCAGATGATAACAAGTTTCAAACACACTTGAACATACCATTGCTTTCTTATCAGAGCCCCTAGGTTTTTCGGAGAATTGGGTTATCCGACCTCTGCTGTCGATCTTCACCAGTCCAAAAGACGACGCTCGGCTGAGAAGTAAAATTTGGGTTAACATTTGACATATGCTATGGCTATTAGGTATAGATAAAGACTAAAGCAGACATGCAAAAGGTATAGTGACAGTTGCCCTTTCTCGCTTTCCCTGCTTACAATCTTTTCGAGGTAATGAGTTGAACTTGAGTGATTAGACTTAGCATCAAGATAATTCACTAGAGGATTAAAACAGCAAACGGTGAAGGGTCACAAACCTGTCGTCAACTGGTGCACATGAAAGTGTGAGGTCAGCATTTCGATCGATGTGGTTCTGTTTAAGCAATAAACGAGATTTAGATATCTTGACGCAGTTGATATCATATCAAAATTTGCCGTTGATAGATCACTGTACCTGTACAAAGTCCATGTAGTCCATCCTGTAAAGATGATCCCCTGATAGAATCAATACGTTATCAATATCTTTTGCCTTGGCATCCTGCAAGAATCAGTTGAGAGTACAAGACTGACATTATATGAAGAAAAAGCAGATGAGTGAATATCAAGTTAATTTAGGACTAATTACATGTGCTATATCTGTGAAGACTCACCTCAAATAACCATATAAATTGCCTAACAGCATCAGCTGTCCCCTGGAACCATCGGTTACCTGTTTCTCCTGCCGTTTGAGTCGCAGCCAAAACCTACATCGAGGCTTAAAGAGTTGGTAAAAATTGCTATTTGCACATGCTGTCAGTTTTATATTAGTAACATGTTTGAGATGTATCAGGGTGTTCGGGTTTCAGTTCACAATAAAGTAATGATTATAAAGGTCTTAACCTCGACAAACCCATCACCAAAGCTGATGCCATTTCCAGTGTAAGTGCGAGAGATGTGCCGATTCAGAGAAGCAGAATTGAACTGGGTCAGCACAAAGATCTTGTTAATGCCACTGTTGATACAGTTGCTCATCGGGATGTCAATCAGCCTATAGCAACCTCCCACTGGAACCTGCACATCGCATCACACGAGAATGTGAAATCTCATTAAATAAAGCTCCATGAAAATGGAGCAGGGATCTCATGGATGGAATTAATAAATCACTAAATAAATTACTTTTTCCTGAAAGGAGGACAAGGAAACAACATCACAACTCTCAGAAATGGCGAACTACATTCCGAGTTGTTCAAGTTACAAAAATTTCATAACATTTGCAGACAGTAACATACTGCAGATAATTAACTAACACACATACAGGTCTCCAGTATTCTTCTCTGCACATCACCAAATCAAACCACTTTCTCTGTATTCTTCTTACCAATCTCAGAAGAGTGGCAGAAAATTAAACTGAATGGTATACTCCTAGACAAGATAAATTAATTTGGAACTGCAATTTAATTTACTCTTCATCAGAGAGATGCTTTCTTACAGCTGGAGTTGCAGCTCTGTTTGTAAGTGGGAAAAGGTGCTTGCCCGCACCTCCTCCAAGAATGATTGCAGCCACATTTTTCGGATTCGCCCTTCGCCTCTCTGGTATTGGTGTTTGTACTGTCTGAGAATAGTGCAAGAAACACATTAACCTTATCATCCAAAAAAGCCGAAAACATAAAACTTGTATCTCATTCAAGATTTTATTTCCCACAGAAACTGGAAAAACCAACAATGTTGTTCTAGAGCAAATTAACCCAAAAATGAGGAGAAAAAGAAAATAAACATACAAGTTGAGTAGGAATGCTCACCACTGTTTCTTTGTTGTTCTCTCTGGTGAGAACAGAATAAGCAACCCCAGGTTTGATTTTCCTCCCCTTATTCTCAAGGCTCAAACTTCTCCCCAGTTGATTAGCCCAACCACAACTACTCAGACTTCCTCTAATCTTCTCTCCCCAAATTCCCTTTTCTCCATTACCAAAACCACCTTTGCTCAGATTTCCCAAATGGGCTGTGGGTTTCAATGTTGCACAAGAATCCATGGCAGTTTACTCACTGATCCAACCAGTTGCAAGAATTAGCAGTATTATTATTAAACGATGATAATCAGTTAGTTAGAGATTAAAATAAGAGATAGATCACAGGTTTAAGTACAAGTACACTAGTTTCAGTAAAGTAAAGAATGAAGAAATGTAATCTAAGGAACCAAGTAAAGTATAGATCACACAAAGACACGAACCAATTAAAAAAATAATGCAGTGGCGACAGCCCACAAATATTCTTTTTCATATGAAAGAAAAGCACAGAGTACCACTCAAAAGTTGTACCTTGGAAGCTAAACAGAAGATCTAATGTGAACAACAGCGTCAGCACCAGATCATGCAGAATTATGGGAAAATCCAAGATTCTGGTTAAACCAAAGTTCCTAGTACTTGAGAAATAGAGGAATCAAGAATCTTGAAAAGAAAAGGCGAAATAAGTGATAGAATTTATTTATTTTATTTTATTTTTTTAAAAAAAAAAGATGAAAACTTGAAGATCTATTGCACAAAAGCTGCCGAGGTGATAAGCAGTAGTGGCTCACAGATTATATCAGAAGAGCTGGAGAATGCATGAAAGGCCTGTGAGGTGGAGGTGGTGGTAGCTGTCTTGGCTTGTGAGCTTTCACGAGAAATCTTGCGATCTTGCTATTTATTATCGTCAAATCTGTCATCATATATATAGAAACAACAACAAAAGAAAAATAACAAAAAAATGGAGTTTAAAAATCTCACAAGGTAAATGAAAAATAAAAATCTCTCTCTCTCTCTCTCTCACAGACACACACACACAAACACGGTGAAGTGCGTGCAAAATGCATTGTTAACAGCAGTAGGTGAAGTGTGGTGTAAAGGGTTTTGGGCTTCTTGCCATCGTCCACGTTTCAAGACTCCTCTGCACTCAGACAAGAGGAGGGCCCAATGCCCAAAAACACGTCCATTTCACTCTGTGATCAAACTCTTGTTTTTGTATCATATGCACATCTTTATTTGAAAAATCTGAGTGATTTTATACGAGTGGGTGTAATTGGTGAGATTTTTTTAAAAAGAAAGATCATTTCTGAAATCAAGGGGCCATGAGTGATCGATCATACATGGATTTTGTCAGACGATTGTGAGGCCAATAGATCATAGAGATGTATGCACTTCCCTTCCCACCTCTGGACAAATCGCTGATTGGATGACGATCATTTCACTATTCTTGGATGTCCTTGTCCAACATTCATCATATCCAGATTTGTGTTCAAGTTGTCATGAGAGTTTTGAGAGGAGGAAAGCAACAACGTTTATGGATTTTCTTCTTCCATCCCTCCACAAATAATACTCCTATTTTTTCTTCTCTTCAATAATATTGACTTGTTCGAAATCAAAATCAAATCTGATCGCATCGAATCAATCAAGTGTTGTTATATGTTAGTTCCGTAACTTCTTCTAAAAAATTATATATTGATAATACTTTATTGTAATTTATTTATCTAAGGATGATAATGTTGAACTATGTGACATGGGGTTCCACACATGAGAATTTCCAAAGCCGGAAGTTTGAGACAGCCCATGTTACTTGCTTTGGTCCAAGTTACTATGTCATTTTTAGTGCTTGTCCTTTTTATTAGTCTTTTTCTAGTAATTATTATTGAAAACACCTTATTTTATGACATCAATTCATAAATATTTACATATCAATTATCATTATACAACCCAATATTAAGAAAAACATGACATGTTTTGTTTTCAAGGATTATAACAAATAAATAAAAAACTCGTTATAATTCAAATATTAAAGAGTGTTGTAAAGGGATGGTTGTGGAGGCTTTGAATTGGAAGACAACGAGCATAGTGTAGGGTTCATCCTTTATGAATACAAGTGGAGTTGATATGATGATGATATGCATTCACCTAATTCAATATTTTTTACGCTAACAAATTATATGGAAAATCATCATCATACTATAAACCAATTAACTCTAAATATTTTTATCAAATTTTGTAAAATGTTTTATTTATAATATTTCCATTTTTTGTAGTTTATGATATATTCAGGTTTAATATTTGGTTTATGTGATAAAATTATTTATATTGAAGAGTTTAGTTTGTAGATCAGAAAAAGAAATAAATGGTTATGGTGAATTATAGCATAAAATGATTGTTGAATAAAGGAGTATTTGGTTTGGGATATAAGTTAGAAATAAATATTGGAAAATGTAATAGTTAAAGATAATCAAAGTGATTGAGATGGAGAGAGGAGTCCAATCAAATCAAAGCCTTTGCTCTGGTTGGCTAGAATTTGATGTTGACGGCTGGCCGTTGGATTTTCGGTCCGCACACGTGTCTTCATTATTTTAAGGTTTTGGTCTATGAATTAATGGCTTAATTCTTTCAACTTAGCTGTTAAAAAAAACTGTTTTCTTTTTCCTATTAAAAATTAATATTTTTATTAGTATGAATACTGTGAAATTACTTACTCACCAAAATTAAAAAAAATAAAAAATAAAAGAGAGAGAGAGAGTGAGAGAGAAAAATGTCTAAGAGTAAGCAAAGATAAATGGACACAAATGTGGTATATATTTAAAAATATAATTTATATATTTTATTTTTATTTATAACATATTTTAAAATATTAAAAATTATTTATTATATGCACGCAGGGACGGCATGCCGTCAAAGCTAGTATTAATATACAAGAAAAGATATTTTTCTCTCACAAACGACGGTTATAACATTGCGACACCAATTTACGATAATACCTCTAAGTTTTATTATTATTTTTTTTGCTTTCTTTCTTTTTTTATTATTATTTTTTAAATATAATTTATTAATTTATATATATATATATATCTATAATATATTAAAAAATATAAATTATTATTTATTATACGACATATAAGTACAATATGGCATGACCACTAATAAATAAAATGAGTTAGAAACACGGTGACAGTAGTAAAGGAGTAGAAGAAGAAATTAGAGTCCCACTCCCCACCCCATGCAGATTTATGGAACTTCACGTCACGTGCCCCTCCTGTTACTCTCACTCACGCTTGGACCTCCAAACCATTTTTCTTTTATTCGGTACCAATCCACTGGGGTCGGCCCAATATAGGTCCGAATCCATGAAGATCTAACCCAATTAGCCGATAAGGACTCCAAACTTGGGCTTATCAAGTATGAGAAAAAATGGGTATGGAGTATGGATTTTGTTGCAATGTATGAAATTATAGAAATAAGAACAACAAAATAAGGTCAAATGAATAATGAATACTTATTTTAATTCAATATTATAAATTAAAAAAAAAAATTACAAAATAACCAATCTAATTAATTTTCTGACCACCTATTCTAATAGCTCAATCAAACAGCTAACAGCTCATTTAGGAACTCAGCCTCAGCCGTGATGTTCGTCGATTTACAACCAGTTGGGGCGCACCGACCTAAACTGCTAACTAACATCTACATGTGCTTTTCTTGAATGTTGTTACGATAAACTCTGTGCAAGTAATGCAAAATCCCAATTTTACCCCCCGTCAGATGTATTCTATAATAAATAAATATTTGATGAATTAACTGAATTTTGGGTGGTGAGAAATTAGTTATGTTAGGGGTTAAATTGGCAATGTGTCTAAAATAGGGCTGTGAACATGGCATTATAAAGCAAATGATTGAAGGACTGAGTATTGGATGGTTGGATCAAGTGCAGGTGATGATTGATGGAAAGGGGACTCTCATTTTGGGATGAAAAAACATAAGACACCACATTTTATCTAAAATAAAAATGAGATAACATAACATCAAGAAGCTTATAAATTTACTATTAATGACAAAATTATGATGAATTTAAAAAGAAACCTATGCATATTATAAGAGGCAAGCTTTTATTTTTTAAAATATTTAGATAAAAATAAGAGGATAAAACTCATTTGACATTATCTTTAAAAAGTTATAAATTTCTCCAAGAATTAAAAGGAAAATATTATGTTAGAGGGTGATGTCATTTAATAATATTTTGAATAACACTAATCCAATTCCACCTTAATATTTATGTGAAAGAAGATTGAGTTAGAGAGTATTAAAGGAAAAAGAAAAAAAAGAGTAGATAGATATGGTGAGTGCAAGCTGCAAGTGGTTGACCCGCCCACCTAAGTTCATTAACTCACCTTCCCACAAAGCCCACACTCTTCTGCTATTAAAATCCCTCTCCTTCCCATTTCTCTGGGAAACAATACCCAATCTCCAGATCTCCCACTCCCATGGCCGGAATGTTCTCCTCTATTCGCCGATTCTACCTCATCCTCTATAACTGGATACTTTTCTTGGGATGGCTCCAGGTCTTTTACCTCGCCGTCAAAACTCTCAGAGAATCCGGCCACCAATCCGTGTACGCTGCCGTCGACAAGCCCCTCATTCTCGCGCAATCCGCCGCTCTCCTCGAAATCTTCCACAGCTTAATTGGGATCGTCAGATCTCCGGTGAGCGCTACTCTTCCGCAGGTCAGTTCCAGGTTGTACGTAACATGGGGTATCCTGTACAGCTTCCCAGAAATCCGGACCCATTTCCTCGTCGCGTCTTTGGTGATTAGCTGGTCAATCACCGAAATTATCAGGTACTCGTTTTTCGGGGTCAAGGAAGTTTTCGGGTTTACACCTTCCTGGCTGCTTTGGCTGAGGTACAGCACGTTCCTTTTATTGTACCCTTCGGGCATCACTAGTGAGGTGGGTTTGATATACTATGCGCTGCCTTATATGAGGGAATCCGGGAAATACAGCATCAGGATGCCCAATAAGTGGAATTTCGCGTTTGATTATTATTACAATGCACTTGTGATTCTTGGGTTCTATGTCCCGGGCAGTCCTCATATGTATGGATATATGTTGGGGCAGAGGAAAAAAGCTCTCTCCAAGTCTAAAGCTGAGTAGTAAATTCAAGATTCCGGGATTCTTGCTCTTGTTCGGCATCTATCATTTGTGTTGAAGATTGTTTCTGTTTGCCCCATTTACAGTTCATGGGAAAAGTGATGTCATTCTTAACTTTAATTCAGTTCATTTGTGAGTTTTTACCTTCTCTTGGCAATTCTTGGTCATGATTTTAGTTTTATGCATCTTGAATTTGTCTAGCCAAAGTTGTATTGCTGTACCACTTAACAGCCTGGGCGGGAGCAGTGAGGCTTCAGTAGCATCTTGGGTTTCGATTTCTGAGTTAGGCTTTAGCTCATTTCCTTCCATTGATGAGCGTAAATGCCTCTGCTTAGGTATGTTGGATGAGTTATCAAATGTATAAAATCCCCTTATATTTTAAAAAATTAGTTAAAAATCCTTTTTTATTTTAAAAATAAATTAAAAATTCTCCTGTATTTATTAAACATAGCTCAATCGTCCTCTTTCTGTTAAATCTACTAACGTGTTAATTTTTTTAGAAAATGACCGTTATACTCTTACTTAATGTATATTATTTCTTATTTTAATGACAGTTGGATCTTTTTTGTTCAAATATTGATTGTTAGATCTAATCAATTAGTCTCAACTATTAGATTTTTAAAAAATGAAAGGTTTAAATTTAATAAATTATTTAATTTATATTATATATAAATAATTTAAAATTAAAAAATATATTATTATATATATATATATAAAAAAATAACTCCCCAACCACCCCCTCACCCTCACCCCACCACCATCTTCGTCGCGAGATTGATGATGAATTTTCAAATTATTGGATCTCCATAAATATTTTACTAAAATAAGTGAGGCTGGTTTCATTAGAATCGTTTTAAAGGGACGAGGCTGATGGTGGTAATTTGCAGTCGGGATTCGATCGAACGGCAACGGATCGACGACAAACATGTTCGGAGGTCGTGGCTTGAGCCCAGACTCTTCAGTTCACGAAAACTCAAATTGAAGGTGGAAATGTTCCTCTTGAAGAGAGGATTTGAATGGTATCACTAGCGGTTGAAAAATCGTCTGGACGATGCCAGAAACTTAGAGACAAGTTTGGGCGCCGCAAACTCGTTTTTTCTATTCAGTTTTTTCTTTTTCTTTTTAAAGTTTTTAATTAATTTAATTAAAATATATTTTAATTAATTATTAAATATTTCAGCTAATTAAGAATAAATATAATAATTATTATTGTAATTAAATATATATTTTAATTAATTAAAAATAATGTTACATTTAACAATTATAAAATTATTTGAATTTAAATATAATTTAATATTAATATTAATATTAAATAAATTAAATATAATTTAATATTTTAATTTAAATTATAAAAAAATACAAAAACAAAACAAAACTAAAAAGGACATTTTAGTAAAAAATATTTAAGAAAAAGGTAAAAAACAGTTAAAAAATACTCCCACATGCACAATGTAATGTACCTTCCATTAATTACTAATAGAAGGAGTGTTTGTTGTTGAGTTTTACAAAATATAGAAAAAATTTTAACTTATTTTTAAAATAGAAAGAAGTTTTTAACTAATTTTTTAAAACACAAAATAGTTAGTTGCGGCTTGTGACGCTTCATTGAAGAAAAACAAATGAAATTCCTGAAAGTTCCTACCTTAGGCTTAGACCACATCTTTTTTTCTTGGAGAAAAGCCTAAGCTTTAGACTTGCTACATAGGAGAGCTAACTTTGATTTATGGCATCAGAAGTTACTTTCAGGTTGCCTCCCTCCCACCATTATGGCTGTAGGTTTTTCATGTCATGCCTGTGCTGTTCTCCATTCATCAACAAGAAGTCCTGTACCGGCTAATAATCCCAACACCCAACATACTAAACCCAAACAACAGATCTTCCAAAATTTTATACTTATGAGGGGAATCAAAATTGAAAGTAAACATAGGGTTGTAAAAAGTAAATGAGCCCAACGTTCACAATGTTGGTGATGCAATAGATACCTTTATACAATGGTGGTTGGCCGCACCATTTCTCCCGCATAATACTATGTACCTATTATAACTGACTTTTCACCTAACACAGATTGACACAAATAACAGGTTGGCACTAAAATTGCGTGCTTTACCTTGAGAACCTCGCATAATGCATACAATCCAATACAATGCAACTTGTCATTTCACAATAGGCACAGACCTAGCATGTTTCCTATCTCCACAAATGACTAGCCCAAAACACAAAAAGACCATCCCCGCACCAATCAGGAGTTCAAATCTAAGCCATTGAAGTGATTCACTTCCAAAAGCATGGATATACAACTAATTGGATTAAATTAACAACAAAAACTAACTGTATAATATTCATGTTAATCCAGTCCACAGACCAACTCTTCTTGTGGGATCATACATCAGTAACATGTTCCATCATAAAATTTAATTGTGTACCACCATCACGCCAAATTCTGTGTTGATGAACAAAATAGTTTAAATAATTTGTGGGTACAACCATATTGTGATCATGAGAAAATGCAGGCTTATAGAGTCGAATATCAATAAAAATCTGTGACAAAAAAAACCGAGCAACACTATAATAGTTGATACCTCAAGTTTAACATCTCTTGCAGCAACATTAAAGCTAAAAAATCAAAGTTCTAATCAGACAAAACCCATTTGAAGCTCTGTAATACACTAAAATGTAACACCTAGGTGTTAGTGGCCCTGGTGTATATCTGCTGGCTTGCATGAGCTGACACCATTCTGATCAAACCCCTAGCCATAAGCTCCCTAATTGCTTTCCTGGCCAGTGATCCACTGATCTGCAAATAACAAATGATTTGGATTGAATACCAGTATTCAATGAGAAATCACTTGCACAATCATCTCAATAAACAGAAGTACTGAGTAATTGAACTTTGGTAATGGGCATGGTAAGATTGGCAAGCTTATACATGTATAAATGATAGCATACAGCACGTATCCTTTCACACAGAAGAATTCCAGATACCTAACACCATAGTAGTCAATGGTGCGGAATGGAGCAAAAGGCGCAGCCCTCGCGCCATACGGCGCCCATGGCGCCGCCATAGCACGTGCCTGGGCGCCTTTTCGGAGCTGCCCAGGCGCGCGCCAGGTGCACGATGAAAGAAAAGGGCCTGGGCAGCCTGGGTATTGGCTGGGCTACCCAGCCCCATGGATTAAAAAAATTTTAAGCTAATAAACCCTAATTTCCTATATATAAAAGGAATTTCCTAAATATAAACCCTAAAAAAAATTAACTTAATAAACCCTAATTTCCTAAGTTAATTTTTGGCGTGTACAGCAGTACAAGCTCCAATTATGCTGATTGAATCTTTGAAATTGATGTGATTTTATTAATCTTTGAGTGCTTTAATTGTTCTGTTAGTGTTTTCTTTTGGGATGATTTAATTATATGAAGTTTTGTTATGTTTAATTTGTGGTTTTATATGTCTTATTTAACTCTTTATACATTAATCTAATCAAATAATACTAATTATATAAATATATAGACTATTTCTTATATTTGCGCCATCCTTTGAAAAGGCACGCGCCGTGCACCACTGACTACTATGAATAACACAGAAAACCAATAAAGAAATGGGCACAACAAAGCATAGGAAGCAGCTGTTATTTATCCACTGATTCAACCAACAAATTCTCAATTTCGAATCAAGAGACCTATCTTCTATTCAGCAAAATAAAGCACCGCTTCAAGCTAGATCACAATAGTTTCTGCTCAAACAGTAAAGTAATGATGTAGGTATTAGATAGTTGATAATTTCTCATCAGTAGGACGCATAATGTTAAGAGAAATAAACAAGTATGTTTCAGATCGTCCTTATTTTCACATTTGCATTAATTAGGTCACCTCACTATTTACTTGCACACAAAAACAAGAACATGCAAACATAAACAGCTGCACAGATAAAATAGAGAATCACACACACAAAAGAACAGGACAATGCTATCAAGTTGAGCAAACCAAACATGACGCAGCCTACGCAATCTTAATCTTAAATATAAACATACAGAAGTGATTCCAATAAGTACCTGATAGAACGAACTCAAAAGTAATAAAAGCATAAGAGTATCTGTAATAACAGCTGAATTACCCTGAGACGATCGGACAGAACGGAAGGAGTGATGAGCTTGTATTTAGGTGCCTCGGAGAGCAACTTGTCGTAGGTTGCCTTATCAAACAGCACCATGTTGTTCACCTTCTCCTTTTGCTTTCCCTTGCTCCACTTCTGCAATTATTGCATTGTGGCCACAACATCTTCACCAAATTAGATTTCTCAAGTCCACGGACACATGGAAAAAAAAACCCACAGCGACTAATAAAATATATAAACAATGACCTTCTTCTTCTGCTTGCCGCCACCGGATTTCGCCGGCTTGGATGATGGGGGAGGAGCTTTATCCTTCTTCGGTGCCTGCAAAAGGAAAATACAAAAAAAAAAAAAAAATCACAAATCGGATATCAGAGATTGCTTAGGCGAAATTCAGATTCAGAGGAAGCATGCACCATCGGAAAAGCGCGCGTAGGGTGGGAAAGAGAGCGGCGGTTGAGGGAAGAAGAGAGGTAGTGAGGAGTATGAAGGATCTAGGGTTGAGCTTGGGCTGGGGCTGTCGGAGCAGTAGTAGGCCTTTCTTATTGGGCCTGGTCCAAGCAACATATATCTCCTACTGATGTCCAAAGTGTTCACAATCATATTCAACTCCTTGATAGGCTTTTAAAATAAAAAAAAAATAGAAATAACAGTTTCTTTGATAATATTGTTTTTATATTTTTAAATATATTCTTTAAGTTACAATTAAATAAAACAAAACTTTGATTTCAATCTATGTATATGAAGGATGATGATGATGCATACAACAAATATTTTTCATATTCAATGACTAAAGACAAACCAAAAAGTCTGTTCAATTCAACAACCTCAAATAACTCAATCTTGCGCAATGCCAAAAAATATAGAGATTTGTGATATTCCGACACCAAAACTATAATACCAAATAAATTCTTAAATATAATTACTTATTTGTTTTAATTTAATATGTACTATCATGTTTATCCTATACTTTCACCATGTTCATCACTTCCTTTACTTTTAATCATATATTAGTTTTTATTTTTAAATTGTATGTATTTGATTATATACATACTAATTTTTATTAAAAATAAATAAATAATAAGTGTGTGTTAGCAGCACTACTAATTTGATATAGAAAAAGAGATTGGTAGTGCATGTATCAATACTTCTTCTGCAGGCCCCACTAATAATGTAGAGTGTTTGAGGTGCATATGCTTATGGTTAGAAATTCACAAACACACACAAGATGCTTAATGTTTGTATACTCATTATTATTAAAAAGCTAAAAAGGAAATGAAGAGAGAGAGAGAGAGGGCATATCAAAAGTGGAATCCGACTCAAAAATCTCTGAATCCACAATGCACGTCATATAATTAGTTAGGATTTTTCATATCTATATATATATATGAATTATTAAAGAATCAAAGGTAGGGGCAGTGTAATTAACTAGGTTTTTGAGGGTGATGTTTGTGTCCTTATCTCTTGTTTAATGCGCTTTAGGAAGCATAAAAGTTGCTTTAAGATGTATAAAAGCGTTGCATTAAGTCTGGATTAGGGGCTTCGAATAGAATCATTTCCATATATACAGTGAGTGCCAATTGATGAGTTGTGATTTGGTACTGGTTTTAAAGAAGAAGAGGGTTGACTACAAATTTGTAGTATGCATTAGATAGAGTTGGAGTTGAAATGGCTTCTACTTGTCTGTCTCCCACTTGTACAAGTTCTCATATTCATATATCCAATTATGCAATTCAACAGGAATATGTTCATTTAATTGTAAGAGCAATCATTTTTCACTAACTAGCAAAATTATTAATCATATATACATGCAATGAGGAATTTGGGCAGCCTTTACCCATCAATCAAAGCTCTCCAAAATTGAACCACTGCTGCTGCACTGCTAACAACCAAAACTGCGAAGCTTTTTGGAGGGCCCCGCCTCCTTCCAAATCAATTGGTGGGTGTGCCATTTTCTTAGTTAGTAAGGAATTACAAGACAAGAATACTCATCATATGTCCCTACAACAATCATAAATCATAAATTCCACTACCTTTTAATTAATCAAACATTAATCCTCTCTTTTTATATTATTATTACAAACAAATATGACAATTCTATAAAAATGTTAAAACATAAAGATATGTGGAAAGAAAAAAGAGTGAAAGCAATAAAAGGGTGTGTTGTGTGAGGAATCCGTTGGAGTTGGAGGCAGCCATGAATATGAACAAGACAAGCCCAACCCAAACTGTCAAATCAATGCTAACCGTTTTTTTCAACCGAGAGTGGAGAGTGTGTACTTGTCAAGAAAGCGTGATTAGTTTGGTAATAAAACCCCTTAACACGTGTTTGTTTTCAACTTTATTAATCAAACTAACTTTAATACCAGCATTTAGCTACCCAAATTACACTTGACAAAAAATTGTATATAGTCAAGACATGCACTTCTTAAAATTCCAAGAGTCGAATAATTAAGTAGTATCTCGCGTGCCTATCAAATAATTCAAAATGAGAGTTCAATTATTTAAAATCCAATATAAATGTAATTATTAAGTTATTGATATAAATTTAAACTAATTATGATTCTAATTTTAAATTTACAACAAATAGTATAATAGTATATAAGGATAACTACATTCCCCTCTTATGAGATTTGGTGTAATTACACGTAAATCCTTTATAGTTTGGAAAATTACATCTAGCACCCCTTAAATTTACATGTAATTATATCAAATCTCAAGAGAGAAAAATATAATTATCCCTAGTGTATATGAGTAATAAGATGGGACAGATATGATGATTTACATGCACGCCTTGATCAGTAGATATGGATCAAATGTTGAACCGAATTTAACATTATCTATAAAAAAAATAGTTGAAATTAAGTAGGTAGAGAATTCGATTCCTTTAAGAAGCAAATATATTATATATTGCCTACTACCACTTATCCACAAAAAAAAAAAAAAGAAAAAAGAAAAAGCAAGGGCATGCATGCAGCTGCTGCAGATTTGGTTATCATATGAGTGTGCATCACCCACCCCAACAAAAGCCTCGTACACCCTAACAAATAAAAAGACCACTACTACAACTAATTCTAATTATATATAATAAAAGTAGAAAAACGAAAACGACTGCGTATCTAATAATACGTTTTCTTAATTTCTTATCAGACTACATCTATAAATAGCAGTACGTACCACTTCTCCCTCTCATCAATTCCCCAAACAATTAACTTCAAAAACAAAAACACTGATATTTTTTTCTAAACTAGCTATGATCTTCTGCTATCTGTTCAAGTTGAGGGCTCCACCCAATTTCTCTAACCACTGCTCTTTTCTGTGATCACAACCTCAAGAACAGGGCCAAGAAATCCTCTGTTAATTCTCATATATATAGAAATGGATTCATTCAAGTTTCACGACATAAAACTCGAGAAAGCAAACGCCATCTCAAGGTACCACAGGATTCAGAGAATCACGACTTTGTTTCGATTCCTGGAGCTGTTTCTCTTCCTCATCATCCTCTCCAGGTTTTCCACTCAGTTTTCTTTTCCTTTCACCACCATCTCCTGCACCCAATATTTCCGGGGAATCTCGTCAGGAACCCTCATCAGCCCGCTCTTCGTCTTCATACTCGGGAACGCCATTGTGATTCTTCTCTTGTTCATATCGGCCCAATTTCCGGGGAAAAAGGGTGATAAAACCACTGATTTTTACGATGAGTACGTGCAAAAATGTCGAGGGAATCAGCAAACGTTCATCAAAGAGGGGGAGAAAGCATCGAACGCTTACAAAAACGTGAGTGTTTGTTTTGATGAAAAGAAGATGAGCAGAAGCCAGTCCCAGAATCTTGAGAGGGCGGTGCATGGAGAGGAGCGCCGCCGCGACCTGAGGCGAAGCATGAGTGAGAATTGCCGGAAAAGTGTCCATTCTGGGAGGAAGGCGGCAGCTCCCATGTCTTCCTACGCAGAGGATCGGATGAGCAGCGAAGAGTTCCGACGGACGGTGGAGGCGTTTATCGCCCGACAGCAGAAGTTTTTGAGGGAAGAAGAAGATTTTTCGGCTGTGGTTTCGATTTGAAACCCGACAGGCTTTTGTCCTCTTCCCTTTCTCCTAGCTTGTTAAGGGGATGCTTGCTTGCTTTCTTTTTCTTGTTTTTGAGTTCCTATGAATACAGAGTTAAAAGACTGATCACTTAACAGTGGAACTGTATCTCCTGTCTAGTAAACATCCATGTATATATGGGAGCTTTGAAGTTTCTCTTACATTTATTCATCTGCCTCTATATTTTGCTAGTTTTCACAGCCCTTAACGCAAAAGTTTGCAACTAGAAAAGAGAGTAATATTGTTCTTTTGTTTGAACAACGTAAAAAATCATACTCGATCATCAATATGGTCGCCCCCTCACCAGTTGTCCTAAACCATAATCCCAGAATTTTTTCAAAGTTTCCATGCTAATGGCAATAATCTAGTGTGATAAATCACATCATAGATCAAACCTTATTTAAATAAGATTTTTTCTTACAACTAGCTATTGATTTATTCATTGAATTAGTTTAACAGGTTGATAGTCTACAATTAATCAGAAATTCAGCCAAGAAGTTCCAGATCAGGGTTAATTTTAGTTTCTTGAAAATTAGAAAAAAAATCTTATAGCAAGAGAGGAATAGTATTCTAATTCTTGTACAATAAGCATATGTTCTTAGATTTCACGTTGCCAACTAGTAGTATCTATGCACACTGCGGAAAAAATATTTTTGAAAAAAATTATTTTTGGTTTATATATATAGAGAGATAGATAGTGAGAGTGTATACCCAAATTAAGTTTGATCGAAACAAATCAATCATAGAGCAAGTGGTACACTTATCATGTGATTGATAATTTTTCATAAACTATATATATCAATGATACTGCAAGTATATTGCACTTGTCATATAATTAGTACAGGTTCCACCAACCTAATTTGGATTAGTATTTTCCTGCTTTGATGTCATGTCGCGGATCTGATTCTGATATTCTTTAAGCATAAAAAAATAAGTATAACAGAGCTATTATAAAGCAAGTAGTTTATACTGTTTGCCAAATGACTCGGCTCTTACAAGGCAGTACTAATCCTTTGAGAAAAGTTTGAAGAAAAGAAGGGGCAAATTCATTTGTAGGCCAAAAATCCTGAATTGTTCACAAAAGTTTCTTTATTCATGGGCCATGATGTTAGAGAGGATGATTCTCCTCATCTCTAACACATGGCTGCCCGCAATGCTGCAAAATCTCAAAGAGAACATCACAAACAACTTTGTCTGATTGTCTCCCACTTCTACATAATCTTTTAAGTGGGACTTCCTAGCAGTTTTTAGTGGACAGATCGATACTCTACATGTACTCGAATAGTCGATCAGCTTCTTCTCTTGTGATTACTCAGAATAGCCGAATTTGTTCAAATCTTCACAGGGAAATGGAAATTTTACCTATACAGAGCCCGGAGAAGTCGTTGAAGTTGAAGACTCAGCCACAACGAAGTTGTAGGAATTGAGTCCCATAAATTTCAGGTCATAAATCAGAATTAAATGCACAATGAAAAAGGCCAATTGTGATAATTCTAATGTTTCACTAGACCTGATCTGGACGATTTTAACTCTGTGCTTTTGTTGATTTCTACTTGAGCTTTTCCGTCAGGTCAATACAACAAGACAACAGCTATCTTAGAAAATATCGACAATTTAGGAACAGTTTTACGTTTTCAGCCGTTTGTGAATGATAACCCCGACAGGCTTGGGGACGAGCAGAAGAAAACAAAGACTCCGTCTGTTTCACAATCACCTCGGTTTCAACTGCTTCATACAAAATCATTATTTCTTACTAACTTGCAATAAATAAATAAACAGAGAGAAAAGATACAAAAGCTAGGGACAACACTTGTTCCTGCAATATAACATCATCTCTAGATCGTTTTTCTGCAAATCCAAACATGGTTTCGATTTCAAACATGTTGCCTGATCATGGGAACCTGCCATCTGCTAAAACAATTGTTTCCACAGCAGCTTCTCTAGCTGCCTCGGCTATGGTGATCCGATCGATAGCCCGAGACCTAATACCCTATGAATTCCAACAATATGTGTATTTATCAATCCATAGTTTCTTCAAGTCATTTTCATCAGAGATTACTTTGATCATTGAAGAATCGAGTGGCCTGTCAACTAATCAGATCTACAAAGCGGCTGAAATCTACCTGGGCACGAAGATTTCTCCCAATACAAACAAGTTCATGGTGACCATGCCCAAAATGGAGAGCAAGATCTCAACTTCAATGGCTAAAAATCAAGAAATCATAGATGAATTCAAGGGGGTGAGCTTCAAATGGAGGCAGATTACTAGACAGGTTGAGTCCTCACGTCCGACTTCACACCCCGGCCAATACGTCCACCAGCAGGAAGTTAGATATTTCCAGGTTCGTTTTCACAAGAAACATAAGCAAATGGTGTTTGACTCCTACTTCCCTTACGTTCTAAGGGAGTCCAAAACCATGAAAGAAGAGAAAAAGACCCTGAAAATCTACACTCTCAATAGCGAGCAGTTCCGTAGATATTCAGGGGATTATTCTTGGAACTCCATCAAGCTTGATCATCCAGCAACCTTCGATACGTTGGCCATGGACGATAAGCTCAAGAAAATGATCATGGACGATCTTGACATGTTTGTCAGGCGAAGGGATTTTTATAGAAAAGTGGGAAAGGCGTGGAAACGAGGGTACTTGTTGTACGGTCCACCTGGGACGGGGAAGTCGAGCCTGATAGCAGCTATGGCGAATTACCTTAACTTCGATGTGTATGACTTGGAGTTAACTGATATCCACACCAATTCTGACCTGAGGAAACTGTTGATTAACACAGCAAATAGGTCTATCCTAGTAGTTGAGGACATCGACTGCAGTATTGAAATAGATGATAGGAAGGCTGAGGAACGAGCACTCAAAATGCTGAAATCGAGTCAAAGCCAAATCCAGACTGTCAATATAGTTCGGAAAGACAAAGCTAACCAGGTAATCATCTGTAGGTAGGTTTGTGTGTGTATGAAATGCCACTACAAAAAATACAACAATTAACCATGGTTAAAAACAATAACTGTAGCAAAATGCTATTGACCACGACTATGTAATGCTTGTTGGCCGTGGGCTAAAAGCCATGGCAAATAACTTTTTCTTGGTAAAAAATCTATATTTTTCAATTGATTTTATTTAATCATGGTCAATAAAATTGTAGTCAATAATTATTTTTTTTCTATGTGCAGGGCTGCATGCATTAAAGCATTTAATTAAGCCAATACTGCCAACATCTGATTTCTTGATCATTTGGTTATTCGGTTAGGTAACTCTATCAGGGCTGCTGAATTTCATCGATGGTCTATGGTCTAGTTGTGGAGACGAAAGGATTATTGTCTTCACGACTAATCACAAGGACCGATTGGACCCTGCGTTGCTTCGCCCTGGACGAATGGATGTGCACATTTTCATGTCTTACTGTACGCCTACTGCATTCAAGACTCTAGCAGCTAATTACCATGGAATTACGGATCACATGCTTTTCCCGGAAATAGGCAGTTTGCTAGAGGAAACAACCGTGACCCCAGCTGAAGTTGGTGAGCAATTGCTGAGGAGTGAGAATGTTGAGGTTGCACTCGGGGGCCTGATTCAGTTTCTCTTGGAGAAAAAGAAGGAAAGTGATGAACAAAAGGCAAAAGACATGTTAGATGAAGGAGAAGAAAATGATGAAGAATGATAACAGTTAACTAACAATTGAGGGATTCAGAATTTTACTAGTTTCCAATGTATGTTTTCTTGTATTGTACTGTACTGTGCTGCACAATAACTTGTAGCGTTTGGCTGATGATACCTTGAAATTTATCCATGTTTGCACTAATTTGCGAAAGATTCTTCGACACATCAATTGATTCATCTGCCTTATGAAGTGGAAAAGCTCGAGCATCAGATGCTCTGATTCAGGTGGTGAGGACCAATCCAATGGCCATGAGTACAGCAGGTGCAGTGCACCCGGAAGTACCAAGAAACGGGTTATTTGCATAGACCTCGCCTGAGGTTCTAAGATTTGGTGTTTCGCAAGAATCTCCCTTGATGTTAGTTGACCGATAGTCAACAGTTAAATATAACCCACCAAGAAACTGTTGAAGACTTTTGGAACTGATACGTCAAAGTCAATGCATATATTATAAACAACCAACTAAGGAAGGCAGCAGGAAAAAGCAAACCCCAAGAATCAAGACTCCACCACCACTACAAGTCCAAGTCTTTGCTTTAATGTTCCAAGTCACTCTCCTATATATTCACATCTCATCGGTGCAGTTTTCTCTCTCACCCCCAAATTCCTACACAACCTCTCTCCACTTTGAAAACCTTTTTCAGTCCGTCAACCCAAAACAAATATCCTTTCAAAAATCTTCTTCAATATTGGCCTTTTTTGTGGATAATGGGAGCTGAAATCACAGCCTAGATTCTTGTCTTCACGCGCCAAAAGAAGAACCCCGTTTTCGGATTCTGTTGAATTCCAAGATTTGATTCTGCTACGACCCAAAAGAAACAACAGAACAATGTATTCAAATATTGAACTCCCGTCGACCAAGACAGTGATCTCCGCCGCCGCTTCCGTCGCGGCCACGGCCGTGCTAGTTCGGTCATTTGCCCGAGATTTCCTCCCCCATGAGCTCAGTCAATATTTCTCGATCAAGCTCCAAAACCTTTTTACTGCATTCTCTAATGAAATAACCTTGGTCATCCATGAGTTCGATGGCCTAAACAGAAACCAACTCTTTCACGCCGCAAGACTCTATGTGGCCACCATTATTACCCCCTCCACCAAGAGATTTCGGGCTTCGCTGCCCGAAAAGGAGAAGAGAATCCGTGTTTCAGTGGGAGGAAATGACGATATCACCGATAAGTTTTGTGGGTTCCAACTGAAATGGAGGATAGTTGTCAAAGAAACTCAACCCCGGTACGTTAACTACCCCGATGACTTCCAACACACTCTGACAACTGAATTTAGGTGCTTGGAGTTAACCTTCCACAAGAAACACAAAGACAAGGTTTTCAATGAGTATTTGACATATGTTATTGAAAGATCAAAAGCTGTTAAAGAGGAACAAAAGACCCTTAAATTGCACACGTTGAGAAATGATAGAATGCATGGACTACGGCGGGATCCATGGCAAGCTGTGAATCTTGATCACCCGGCAAATTTTGGGACTTTAGCAATGGATGAGGAGATCAAGAAGACGATAATAGATGATCTTGACAGGTTTTTGAAGAGGAAAGAGTTTTATAGGAAGGTGGGGAAAGCTTGGAAAAGAGGGTACTTGTTGTTTGGGCCTCCAGGGACAGGCAAATCAAGTTTGATTGCAGCCATGGCCAATTATTTGAATTTTGATGTTTATGACTTGGAACTGACTGACCTTAGGTCCAATTCCGACTTGAGGAGATTACTGATTTCTACGGCAAATAGGTCAATTCTTGTGGTGGAAGACATTGATGCATCCATTGATCTGTCTGATAGGAGGAAATCACCAAAACAATTCCCACCCATTTTCCATCAAAGCCAACGACCAAAGGCGAGTTTCCAACTTGTACAACTATTTGCACATTACTATCAAAACAGAACAGAACTATTTCTTTAGTAGTAAAGTTTCCACTATATATTGGTGAATTATAATTGGCATTGTTTATTCCAGATTACCTTGTCAGGGCTACTGAATTTCATGGATGGGTTGTGGTCAAGTTGTGGAGACGAACGGATCATTATTTTCACGACGAACCACAAAGAAAAGCTCGATCCAGCTTTGTTGCGTCCTGGCCGTATGGATGTGCACATTCACATGTCTTACTGCACCCCCTGTGGCCTCAAAATGCTGGCAACCAATTATCTTGGAATCACAAGTCACCCGCTTATATTAAAGGCTGAGGGGCTAATAGCCTCGATCAAGGTGACTCCTGCTGATGTAGGGGAACAGCTGTTGAAGAGCGATGATCAGGAGCTTGCTCTCCAGGGCCTGATTAAGTTCCTTGAACACAAAAAGGAGACTGTAAGAGTTAGAGAAGAAAACTTAGAAATGACCAAAAGAGAAGTGACAAATGAAGAGAGAATGGAAGAAGGGTCTAAGAATTTGAAGGCTTGCAAGACCTCAGATGGGCTTAAAGAATTGATCAAGATAGCTAAAGCATCTTCTGCAAATAAGAGGGAGAAGATGCTTGAGAAGGATGAGGCTGCTAATGCCTTGAAAATCTTGATGGAATTCCTTGAAGAGGAAATTGGGACCAAAAATGTGGAAGATTCTGATCCAAGTTTAGGGGCTTCTGTAGTACCTCAGTCAGAATCTGGGAAAGAAGAGGGGATCGAGACTGAGTGAAACGGTGGGGTTTGCTTTGAAGGAGAAGTAAAGCTATCTCTAGTAGGTAACATGAAATAACACGATTGATGCAACTTATCTATTGAGGAACTTATTCTGTAATCATTTCCAGAAAATGAAATCTTTAGTTAGCCCCACTTATCCCACATTTTTTACCTTTTACCAAGAGAGTAATGAATGATCTTTTATATCTGGGTGATAGAACCACGTAGCCCTCCTGGGTTCCCGTCTTTCACAAATCTTTTCGTTTCTCCTTTCTCCATGCTGTCATTAGAACTGATACTACTCCATTTCCCAAATAAATTCCAGCAGGGTAGATGAAATGTTATCAGCTTCTGTGAGCTGACATTACTCAGCTAACAAAATTATTCAGGTACACAGTGTCAAGAAAAATATGATGCAACAGAACAAGTCTTATGAACGACAGCTACAATAATTTAAAGATCCTTGAAGAATCTAATTGGTCTTCAAATGTCTCCTCATTCTGGAGTTTGGACACCATCCATCATCTTTAGCCTGAGAAATGAGCTCGGTTTAGCAAACTCATGTTCTTCAGATTTTGAGCATGACTATAATTACAATACACACCCACTACTTGGGTGGACACATCTTGAGATTGTATTTTGAAGTCATACTCATGCAGTAAGCACCTGCATCATGAACTACCAATCCTGTCCCCCTAAAACCAGGGACCGAACCAGTAACTGATTTCAAAACCTTTGAGAGAGCAGCATCTCCTGAAATAACGTTGATCTTAAACGTACAGAAAATGTAAATTCAAGCAAAAACTTCCAGTTAATGGTGAGGCCTATGGAGCAAGATGAACTGTGAATGGGGGTATTAGGGTACCAAGAACGGATATATGGAAAACCAAAACTCCCCAGAAATTAAATAATAAGTACAGTTTGAATTAAATTCAGAAGAACATCCTGCTAAAACCTGAGTAGCTCCTGCTCTTAAATGGAGATGAGAGCAAATACTGTTTCCATTTAATCCCCAGAAAAAGAATAGAAAGGTCACTTGAGCTCAAGAGCATAAGACTAAGATTCAATCTAGTAATGAATAATGTCTGAGACTTCAATTCTGGCTAGTTACAAGTAACAGCTATAAATCACATGTACAACTGTGTGTAAGGAAAGACAGATCAACAGACAAAAAACCACACTTCAATTAACAGAATGAAATCTAACACAAAAATTTTCCCTTCACACCTTCCAATCCAATTTCACAAGTTAAGTGCACGAATAAATCTTTAAACCCTAGAAAATAATAACAAAGAACAACCACTAACTTGTGAAAAGAAAAATCGATACCTGAGGAGGCTTGATTCCTGGAAACAAGAACAGATTTCAGTTGAACTGACAAAGAGGAGTGGAAGCGAAAATGCCTACAGAACATACTTTATGCGTTAAATTGAATATTTGAACTTGGAAAAGTTTTCCAAACGTGCGGTCATTTAACTTCATTTCTTTCTGATTAAACACACAAACAAACGCACTTACTTGCATATAATAATTGGTCCATAATTCTTGGATATTGGCTCTATGAATAGAATAATAGCTTCTCCTCCATATAATTTTAATTTTTAAAATGAGAGGAAACTTCGATGCTTATATATATATATGTTTATAAAAAGCTTGCCTCAAATCTCTAAAACAAAAATTCAACTATCCTTATATAATTGTATCAATATTTTATTAAATAAAGTAATGGGGTAATAGGCTACATCAATATAATTAAAAATTATAAAATAAAATGAAATGAACACCCACAACTCAATTTCATGCAACACATTATTAGTCAATAACTTTTTCTTCCCGGGAAATAAACCGATAGAGCCGTTACTTTATTTGAACTTGAAAGTGAATGGCTTGCACTACGCTCTCCTCTCCCTCTCTCTCTCACGCACACACACACATCCCACTGACTGATGAGTAAATGGAAATATTGAGAGAGGTCATGGAGAAGTGACACCTAGTCAAAGACAAGTAGCAAAGAACATCTCTCCCTAACTAATTTTTTTGCTTACATATATATGTATATATGTCGAGAGAGAGAGAGAGAAAGATGAAGATTATGTATCTCTATATTTCCGGGATAGATCTGTTGGTGTGTGGTGTTGTGAAGAAAGAATACAAGTGAAGGTATAATGGGCGGCCATTGATTTGGTGTTATGCAAAGCCACAGACTTGTGAGAGTAATTCGGTTCAGAGACTCTCCCCCACCACTCTTTCTCAAACCCCTCTCACTGGTAAACAAATTTCTTTCCTTTTTCCTCTCTCTTTCTATTTCTATCTCTCTCTTTCTCTTTCTCTCTCTCTCTCTCTCTCTCTCTCTCGTCCTCCCACGAAATTGTTCAAAGCTCAGTTCTTTCAAACGGGTATTCATCCTTTCTTTTTTCTTTTTTTTTTAACCTATTCTTGATCTCCTTGCGCAGGGAAGGAATTGATGAATGTCTCTGTGATTGCTATATATGATTTATGTGTGTATTTTCATCATGGGTTTTTGCTTATGTTGTGAATATTGTGTATTAATTGGCTTTTTATGCGATGTTTTATGGAGCAGAAAAGATGTTTTGTTTCTTAATTGTAAGAGAAGCTGACTCAACTTTGTGAAAGAGGTGTAGGCAATCTGTACGTTCATGCCATAGTAAATTCTGCTGTTTACACTTGATCAAATTTTCCATCTGCGATCAAGATGTCAGAACCTGTTGAACGTTCAGCCATGCCAAGTATGTCTCTTTTCCCTGTATATATTCTGTTTTACATCTTCTTCTTGAATCCATTTTTCATCCCATTCATGATAATAAAACTATAGAAAACGAAAGTTTCTGCCAAAATTCGGGACTTTAGCAAGTTCAAGTCTTAAAAGTGAAGTGTAATGAATGGCTTCATTTGAAATCTAAGGAAGATGGGAAGAATTATTGATATCTGTTGCTTTGATGCTTGGGACGAAGTTAATACATTTTCCAGCAACCGATCACTGATAAATGACGTTGGCTGTGGGTAAAATCTTTTGAAGGTATGGAGAAAATTGATGTGGAAAACTCAGAGGATGAGAGGAAAACTAGGCTGGGCTCTCTCAAGAAGGTGGCTATCAGCGCCTCCAATAAATTCAGGAATTCTTTGACTAGAAAGAGCAGGCGAAACAGCAGAGTTATGTCCATAGTGCTTGAGGACGAGCATGATGCTGAGGAATTGCAGTCCGTCGATGCATTCCGCCAGGCACTTATCCTGGAGGAATTACTCCCTGCAAAACACGACGATTATCATATGCTGCTAAGGTGACTTGATTTCCTCATACCTGGTTCAAAATATTGTATTTTCATTATTGATAAGATGTAAAACTGGTGCTAAACATGTGTCGAAACAGGTTTTTGAAGGCCAGGAAGTTTGATATTGAGAAAACAAAGCAAATGTGGGCTGATATGCTTCAATGGAGGAAGGACTATGGTTCTGACACTATTATGGAGGTATTAAGCTTTATCTTAAAATCACTCTACATGAACCAATTCGTTCGAAGCTTACTTCCGCAATGCACAAAAATTTTATGCCGTCCCCCCTATGTTGTTTCTAGGATTTTGAATTCAAGGAGAAAGAGGAGGTTGTCAAATACTATCCACACGGGCATCATGGTGTTGACAAAGAGGGCAGACCTATTTACATCGAAAGGCTTGGTATGGTCGATCCGACGAAGCTCTTGCAAGTCACGACAATGGAACGCTATCTCAAATACCATGTTAAGGAGTTCGAGCGGACCTTTGTTGACAAGTTCCCAGCCTGCTCAATTGCCGCCAAACGGCACATTGATCAGAGCACAACCATTTTGGATGTCCAAGGAGTGGTACGTATGACTAAGTTCGTCCACAAAATAACTAAATTATCCCGATTTGATCTCCTAAATGGGGAACCATGAATGGCGACCATCAAAAGTTTCACTGTACCTAAGGCTATTGCATAGAATTATAGCTATCAGTTCTTGAAAGAAGTCTTGCTTTTTTGGTTCAGGGACTGAAAAATTTCAACAAGGCAGCTCGAGAACTCATTCAGAGCCTTCAGAAGATTGATGGTGATAATTACCCTGAGGTACATAGTTTTTTCATTTTTCTCAACTCTGTTTCTTTTGGTTTTGGCTTGGTGGTGGTATTGAATCTCATGGTACCTTTTTCCTTTTCCTTCAGACCCTATGCCAAATGTTTATTATCAATGCAGGATCTGGTTTTAGGCTCTTGTGGAACACTGTCAAGTCATTCCTTGACCCAAAGACCACTGCCAAGATCCATGTAATCAACAATTTAGCTCTAACTAATAAACTTTTGCTCAAATGTCATGAAAATCAAGTTTTTATGTTTCTTTTCTCCAGGTTTTGAGTAACAAATATCAGAGCAAGCTGCTTGAGGTCATCGATGAAAGGTAAATGTCACTGCTGGAATTCAGATATCTATCTAGAAGTCGTTTTGTCCTAGGAGACAAGGCTACAAGCATGGGAATTCCAAATGCAATAGTAATCTTAACAGCCACGAGTTTATTTGATTATCGAGTAAACTTTCTTCGTTGTACAGCTTCTATCTTAGTACGCATAACTTTGTTTCTTGTATCAGTGAGCTACCAGAGTTCTTGGGTGGTACATGCACCTGTGCAGATAAGGGTGGTTGTATGGTTTCTGATAAGGGCCCTTGGAACGATGAAGAGATTATGAAGGTTATCTATATTCATCTAGTCCATTAAGCTTTCTGATGCATATTAAGACCTACCAGTTATGTAAAATTCTGAGAATGTGTTCTTATTTTCCTGAAGTTGGTCCGCATGGGTGCACACAAATGTTCAAAAAAAGCCTCTTCTTCATCTGTGGATGAGAAAACGATTTCAGAGGATGAGAGTTCTATTTCAAAGGTATCTATCTGTGATCCTTTAAGCTGAAACTGAAAATGATGCAGTATCTTGGTCTATAGCAGATATAAAATTTACGACTGCTTTCTGACATGTAGAGTGTGAAGAAAACCAGCTCCTTCAATTTGATGAGCAATTCTCCAGGTGGGGACCCTGTTGCAATTCCTCAACTCACTCCTGTTCAGGAAGAAGTAAGTTGCACCGATGCTTGCTCGTACAGTTACTAAGAAATTGGACGACACAGAAATATTGAGTACATGAAATTGCTTGTAACTGTGAATAATGCTCTTCAGGCAACCAGAAATCCTCCTGATGCAGGTGAGCCTCAGGAATATGTCCCTGTCATTGACAAGGCCATTACTGCTCCTCGGGCACAAATAGCAGTAAAGATCGACAATTTGGCTCTTGCTAAAAGTACGTAATCATGATTGTTCAACTTCACAAATGATGTCATTTCGGAATCTTCCAAGTATATTAAATACAGAAAAAACAGTTACTTTGTTCTACCAGTGTTTTGAATCAACATCTCTGTACGATATAAACACAAGACACATCTAGTAGTTGTAAGTTTGAAGGTAAACATCATCACATAAACATCTATACTTGTAATGATCTGATTTCCTGTTTCTCTCCTTGCAGTGACAGATTATGGTAAGGCTCCTGAAGGACTAAGCAACCATATCTTTACTGGAGTTCTGACCTTTGTCATGGGCGTTGTTACAATGGTTCGGATGACAAGAAACATGCCCAGGAAGCTTACAGATGCTAACCTCTATTCAAATTCTGTGCACAGTCCTGACGACATGATCAAAAGTCGGGCACATACCTACGATTCACCAGAAGCCGGCATCTCCAGAGCCGATTACTTGATCATGATGAAACGCATGAATGAACTGGAGGAGAAGCTCAGTAGTCTCTGCAACAAGCCAGCAGATATGCCACCTGAAAATGAGGAGATGCTGCAGAGTGCCCTGAACCGTGTCGATAAATTGGAGCAAGAGCTTTCAGAAACCAAAAAGGTTCGCACCCATATCTTCCTACCATCAGTACATAACAACTATCTATCTCATCCGAAAAAAATATGTTTACATGCTTTTTTGCTAATCTAATCTGCAGGCTCTTGAGCAATCCCTTTCTCAGCAAGAGGAGCTCCTTTCCTACATTGACAAAAAGAAGAAGAAGAAGAAGTTCTTTGCTTTCTAGGTGCAGAAACGATAATGATTGTGAGATAATAGTGTTCTAATTCTTTAGAAATAGCGTTTTGTTTACAGCCCCAACAAACACCACCCCCTTATTCTCCAAGCAGATGCTTAGCTCTGCTCTACTGAGTTTTGTTTTTAAGGAACATTTTAAGTTACACCGCATGCGGTTTGTATTAGTGTTAGTATTGTTTGTGTTGTTTGGAAATTTTAGCATCCTGTGCCATGGAGATCCTTGGTCAGGAAAAGGTATTTTGGCTGTTCTTTCAACGCTAATAATTGCTCTTGCTGCTGTTCCCATGCAATAAATGGATTTTTTTTTATAGAGAAAAAGAATTCAGAATTAAATGCTTTCAATAGTAGTGCTGTGTGCATGCTAAGTTGTGATTTTAGCATCCTTCACTCCAAACACACGTTAACAGGTCTGATATTTTTGCCTGTACTTTTGCTTTGTTATAGTGATTATGTGGGCTAAAGCATCAATCTTAAACAAATCATAATAAAACCACAATGGTTGAAGTTTCCAAATCATGTATGTATAGTTCACAAGACAAGGTATCAAACATCATCGAAAGGAGAGGATCTCTCTCAAACAAACAAATCTTAAATCACACCAGTAGAGTTTCCAGATCATATATGCAACATTCAGTATAGTTCCACACCATAAGGTATGCTTGATCGACGAAATTTTACATCTTCGATCACAACTCAAGACTATGAAGGTCCGGTGAGCCTCATACAGCACAACATATCTCAACCGTCAAAGCTCCAAAAATGACACATCTCACCAGCAAAACTTCTTCTTCTGGACAAAAGAAACAGAGGCACCTCAGCACCAAAATATCATAGCACATTCTCTTGATAGGTTATGTCCACACATTTGCCAGTACCAGAAAGAATCTGTTTAACTTACCCGATATTTGGCATCTTCTTGACTGTCTATGTAAGCAAGCAGTTCTTCTTGTTTCATCAGAGCCTCATACAGAGCCTGCTAGGAGAAAGATTAATTCTTAGTTCTAGCACTTCAGGAAGATGCGGCCAACCCATAATCACATGGCTGCCACTGAAAACTAAACTCTACAGCAGGGGCAACTAGGGCAAGGAAATACAGGATGCAAATTTCAACAAGCGAGCAGGCGTACAACATTTGTTAAGTTACACATATTCCTTTTACACTGTGACCTGTTTAATCTTAATTACTTCTTCCTCTCAAGGTACTCTCCTCCCCAAAATTCATCTTTTGTTCTCCAGCAGTACTTACCTAGAGTTCATGCGGTTATTCTATAACCTTTTCACTGTCAATCAGGACTAGCCAAAATAGTTAAGACCTTCCACCATGACAAACGGCATAGCAATTTTAAACAGAGATAAAGAAAAATGTCCCAAACCAGAAGCATAAGCAAATCAGAGTAAAATTCAACCAAACAACTGAAGGCATAGAAGAGACCTTTTTGGTGGCAATCAACTCTGCTTCCAGGGCATCAACTCGGTAAACAGCAGCATTCAGGAGTTCTTCTTTCTCATATGGCATCTCAGATGGCTTTGCTTGAAGAGTATTGACCTTATCTTCAAGCTCAACCAATCTCTTCATGACAGAAGACAAGAGTTCTGCTTCTGTAAAAGATGGTGTTGGAGATGGTGGTCTGAACTCCTCCTTGGGCGTGTCAAAAGAAAATTCCTGAATGATGTGCTCATGCTGTGATGATGTGTCCGGAAGTCTTTTGGTAACACGGCATGATATTGATCGGAAAAACAACAATATTGACATGAAGAATGTCATGAGAGCAGCCAAGAGTCGAGCACGAAATCCTTCTTCGGCCTTCTGAGAGTCGGGTGGTGAAAACATCTCTGAAATATAAATACAGACAATTCAATGTTTTTAATACAAAGACATGACATAAAGTATTCATGTGCACCAACCACATTCAGAAATGATTTGTTTGTGATAACAGAGAGTACGCATAGATCATATGAAACAATAATGATAAAAGAGAGCATGCATAGATCATATGAGACAATAATGAGTATATTAGCAGCATCATAACAAAGCCATAAATTGATTTAGACATGATGCATGGAGAAAATGGCAAGCATCAAGCATCCAAACCAATTAAACAACAAACCTCTAGAAACATAAAGCTTCGGGGGAGGCATTGGCTTCTTCCATCCAGAATCAACAGCCTTGTCAACCATAGGAACATACTCGTCATATCCTGAGAAGTTACCAGCATAGGCAGCTGTTCCAATAGCCTTACCCTAAGAAATAACATAAACATTACATAAGCTCATTGATACAAAATATAAAAATTAGCCATATATCAACTAGTAAGAAAAAATATTAGATACAAAATACCAGGTCATTTACATTCCCGAGACATTCTCAAATGGGTTGTCAAAAAAATTCTTGTCAGCTTAGAAAATAGATGTATATCAAATAATGACATCCTTGAACAAGTAAATACTAAATCATACATGTTCATGTATTAACAAAACCTAACATTACTGCATACATGCAAAGGAGGGGCATAAAACAAAGTTTGTTCCAAAAACTTATATTGAATCATTTTCAGTAACTTATAACATGGAAAATAGTACAGTGGACTTGGATGCATTATATTTCATCCATCTAACCAGCTGGAAAGATGATCCACTAATTTTCATCAACAACAGGGAACAATAGGAATTTCCAAGACCCAGCACCAACTTTAACATTAGATGAGTTCTCAAATGCATTTCGTTTCTTTCGAGCACCAAATCCCAAGTATCAATAGCGGAAGCTTTTGGCTCAACCATACCTCCTCACGCACTGGAGTCAACCGAAGGTGTGAATAACTCCTAGTGGCTTTTGGTGATGCAATATCTTCAGCTTCAGATCCGGACTCTGCTGTAGAAGTATCACTGCCTTTTAGCTGCAGCAACAATGGAGAAACATAAGATATCTGAACCCAAAGTAGACATATCAAGACAAAATGTTCCCTACTAAGTAAAAAAGACAGAGAAGCCATACCATTGGATAATGAGGCTTAGCGAACACTACCTTCCCATCACTGTTGATGATTTTAACAACCTGCCTTGCACGCCGTGCTTCACCATTAAGCACCATCTGCATTAAGTCAGCCAATCAACAACTTTAAAATAAACAACATTCTGAAAGGGAAAAATCTATACTCTACAAAAACAAGATCATTAAATAGATCCAGGCAGTTTAGGACCTTAAGTATATCTGGATTCTTCCATGGTCCTTTATCAGAGCGAAGGCATCCACCTTGATCTGCACAGGTACATGTTCCTCCCAAGAATTCTGGCAATTGGCTGCACTAGTGAACAGAAAAGTTGAGGAATTGTTTAATAGATGATAGTTTACAAGCAAGACAAAAATGTGGCATCCACCCCTTTCACCTGGCATCAATAATTTCAAGCAACTTGTGCTGGTATTTGTTTCCAAGAACCTGTGACAGATTCCACAAACAAAGAGAACAGTAACTTACAGCCAGCCAGTATCTCAACCAAGTATGATAAAGCTTAGGAATGGCAAAAAGTTAGAACTAACATACATGAATCTTAGTGGCAGTCCTGGGATCTATAAAATTCTTTACAGTATTCCACAGTAGCCTGAAACCTGGACCAGCATTGATAATGAACATTTGATGGAGTGTCTGCAATTAAAGGAGAGAACACATGTTACTAGTCAAAATTATATAAAACGTCATAAAGTGATCAAGCTAAGCCAGGGCTTACTTCAGGATAATTATCGCCATCAATCTTCTGAAGACGTGTAATGAGGTCCCGTGCACTCTTGGTAAAGTTTTTCAGACCCTGAGAAACAGTAAGAGAAAAAATAAATATAATTCCACAAATTCAAAGAACAGCTGAACTAGAAATCATGTCATTAACAGAAAAGAAGCAGAACAAGTAAGAAGCATACCACACCCTGAACATCCAAAATAGTCGTGCTTGAATCAATATGTCGCTTCGCAGCTATGGTACAAGCTGGAAACTTAATGGCAAAGCTTCTCTCAAATTCTTTCACATGATATTTTATATACCTGTCCATAGTTGTAACTTGCATAAGTTTGTTTGGGTCAACTTTCCCTAGTCTCTCAATGTATATTGGCCTTCCCTCTTTATCAACTCCATGATAGCCATGGGGATAATACTTCAGAACTTCATTCAACTCTTTGAACTCAAAATCCTGCACCAGTGCAAAAAGTGAAATTTCGTTTAATATTGAAGCTAAAGATTCAAAGAACAATTATTAAGAATTAATACGAAAAAACAAACACGGTTGCCAGTTGAAATGCGGAGAAAACGATTAGCTATAAAGTTTGAATTACCTCCGTGATAGTGTCAGTACCAAATTCTTTCCTCCACTGAATCATATCAGCCCACATGAGCTTTGACTTTTCAATATCAAATTTCCTTGCTTTCAGGAACCTATATGTAATTTTTTCTAAAAATTATAGAGGGAAAAGTTCTTGAATCATAATAAAAGCGAGAAACACAGAAAAAGCAAGATTAAACTACAATTTCGAGATAAACACCCTTCAGAATGAAAAATTCTAGGCCTAGACGTAAACTCACAATGATAACACAATTGACATTGCTTTAAAAGAAAACAGCGTAAATTTAAATACTGCTTGGCTTCAAAACTTTTCCACAAAACACGGGAGGGAATCCATGTGTTATGCACTCAGCTCAAGTCTGCTGGGAAATCCATGAATACCGATGCAATTCTTTAGCTATCTCCAAAGTATTGACAGAGAATATAATGTTAAGTATGTAATAATCTAACGCATGCACATAAGATGGTTTCAGGGTGGATCTATGAAGTGATTAAGGATGAAGGTCGCTCCCCATTTCTCAAGCTTTATCACCAACAGGCAGATTGATGTTTCACTTGATAAGGTGAATTTAGCTAAAATTGGCGACAGCCAAGAATAATGACCTCAACATCATATGGTAATCATCAAACTTCTCTGGGAGCAACTCATCCAATATCAAGGCTTGTCGGAATGATTCTACAGCTTGTAATTCCTCAGCATCCCGGATATCTTCAATTGAAACAGAACTGACTCTACCATCACTCTTTCTTCTACTGCTCTTCTTCTTGAGAGAATGCTTGAACTTAGTGGATGCATTGAGTGCTTTCTTTTTCAAAGAACCAATTCTTGTTCTTCGTTCATCTTCAGAATTCTCGAAATCAGACTTTCTTTCCCTCCTCTCATCATTACCAGATGAACCCTCAAAGCCTGTTCAATACAGACAAATAGAGATACATGTGAGAATAACATTTTGAGATAGAAAGGGTCAGCACAGTTAGTGCAGTATTTAGCTTTCTTGACTTAATCTGCACATGTCAACAGTTTTGGAAGTGAAGAGCTCAAGAGCACATTACCCTCAATTTTACTGCTATACAAAGTCACTATTTGTAATCAAGAAAATACAAAAATAAAGAGCCAACTTGCTTAAGGACCCATAGGAACTACAGTCCTAGGAAATGGTTTTTGGTTGCACAGGAGGAATCTTCTACATAAAATTCGGTCAAGATGAGGGTACAGGCAAACGCAAGAATAAGGCCTATTCTGTATCACTTACAAAATTATGAAGAAATACTTTCCCGGAGCAAATTACTCCTCAACCATGCAAGCACAATTTTAGTCAAACTTCAACCAAGGATAAGTGAAAATACCATATGTAGGTAAAAAGAGCACATAGCATATCTTCCCAGAAAATTTTGTTCTTCCAACACCATTAATGTTCAAACGAGAAACTCTTCTAGTTCAGAACACACAAAAACTCAATTAACTCCAAGAATTACTTCAACCCGACTGAAAATTCAGTATGACAAAACCAAACAGCTAAAGACAAGTTATCTAAATCCCAAAGAGTAAAAGCTAAATACCAAAACTGGAAAGGCAACAGAACAGCAAAATAAACAGTAATGCAGATCAAAAACAACAGAGAAATTGTACGAAATTCAACTTACAAGGCCTAGCAAACCGATCCAAGGGTCCCGACATCCCCAATTTTCGATCACCAGCAACCAATTCGTGATGATCGAAGCACCAATCGATCAATCAATCTAGCATCACCAGCTTTCCGTCCACTGAAAAACCCAAACTTTATTTCAGTAAAACAAACAAAATGTAGGGGGAAAAGCCCAGAATCTTTTCACAGATCAAAAACTCAAGACTCGAAAGCTTGTTTAGACTACAAGGGAACCTCGAAAAGTAAAAGCAGGATCACAGTGTTAATGAGATGGTTATAAATGCATCAAATTGGCAAAGTAATTAATTCAGACGAGGAACCAAAAAAATAAATATAAATTGTATAAATAAGTTACGTGTTTGTATCGCCGGATAATTAGAGCGACGACGATTTTGCGAGAGATGGAAGAGAAGAGAGGGAAGGGGGGTGGAAAGGGTTAAATGCGGGAAGTAGTACCGGCAGTGTGTGGGGCCGAGTACACGTGGCAGGGTTAGCGGGGAAGAGGACAGAAAGGGGAATTTGCCGGCGGTGGGTGGAGCAGAAGGCGAAAAGAGAATTGAATAGTGATTGAGTAATCATGATTCGGTGCCGTGATTTATGTACAGTACTGTGCTGTTTTAAATACCGATTCAGCAATTTACGGTTTTTAAAAATCTCTCTCACCCAATAATTTGTTTGGTAATTTTGGTATTCCCTTATTTTGCAATCCATTTCGCTTGATTCCGACTTTTAAATCAAAGTAGAAAATGTGAAAGTTGCAACATTGCCGTCAGAAATAATGGTCGAAAATGAAATTGCATCACATTATTATTACAAAAATTGGGAGTGAGTTTATTGACTCCATTTCTTATCATTTTTAGCTAAACTAACTTAAATTAAGTTTGCAAAATTATGTGCAGTTCAAATGCACTAATTCCGTCACCAAATTTGACCACATTTCACTTTCAATAATTAAGTTTTTGCTACTTCCTTGAGTGCAATTTTCCATAAATAATCTCAATCGTGACTTAACCTTTTCAGCATAAAGCAAATTACATTGATAATCTTTCAAGTTACGTCCAAATATATAAATATCTTTTTTATTTTTTATAAAGTTACACAAACATCCTTTGAAAGGATGGTAGTGTAATGTACCTCAGGAATGTTGGCATAAACTTCTGACACTGAATAGGGACTATATTATAATTACAATTACAATATTAAAAATATATACCTATAATTTAGCAGAAGATGCGAAAAATTTGTGTATTTGAACATAATTTCTTGCAGTATTAGTGCAATTTACCTCTCAATTAATGGCAGGTATATTTGTTAGGTTTTAGATGCTGGAACATTGTTGTTCTGATAATTGACTCCGAATGCTTGTTAAAAAATAATTGAAATAAAGTTTGGAACAGAATATATGGTTTTATACATACCATAAAGACCCAATTGGCCAACTACCATATAATTGAACTAACACTTCAAGGTAGACAGCTTAGCGTTAAATGTTAATAAATTGAATCAATTAAATAGAATATTAATAATATTTAGAATTGTTTAATCTTTATCTAAGTTTTTGAATGAGCTGTTTTTGAATGAGTCTTGGTGAAATAATATATATATATATATATATCGGGTTTTGAATAATTTGATAATCTTAATGTGTATGCTATTATATAATCAACTTATTGTAGTATTTGTTTATTTATTGCCCTCATATTTGTTTCCTACAGTAGTGTAGAGTTTAATACATACATTTGGGCCTCAAAAAAGCGGGTTACGGTTACGCCTACGCCAAGTTTATGAGACGACAACACATATGGATTTCAGTGATCCTTTACTGTACATTAGCAATGAATTTGCACAAGAAAATATGAATATTGAATTAAGTAAAATAAAAGTTGAGCTTGTGATCCATTGGGCCTTTATTCACATTCTCAAAACCTAATCCCATTCAATCCCAGAGAGCCAACTGAACCCAGTAGCCAAAAATGGGCTAAACCCGACCCAATGAACTAACCTCGGCCTTTGCCCCATTACATCACATGTGTTCATTTTGGATCTATGATTTTCAGCAAAATAAAAGGGAATAGGGAAGACAAAAAGACGGCTGTGTCATGGCTCAAGTATCTGAATGTGATATGACTGGTCACCCATCAACAACAACAACCCAATTCCCGCTTTTTATCCTTTCTTTATTAGCTCCGAAAAAGGGTCGGTTTGACATTTGAAAGGATAATTGTAGTAAATACAGTGTGTATCAGTGTAATAAACAGACGCATTATGAGACGACGATAAACGTGCATAATGTGTTAAACCACTTTCTTCTTCCTAATCATAATCCATTGTTGCTTTAATTTGCGTCTCTGCTGATGAAGAAAGCGCATATATATTGCTCTCTATAAATCGTGCTTTCTTAACTATTTGGAGTAACCATCAGTAATGAGTCTAATAAAACTAAATACCCTAATCAACTATTACAGTAAAATATAAATTATAAAAAAATTTTATATTACAAAAAAATATTAACAGATATTTATAAATCTAAGAACAGAGAAATTGTCAGGCTCAGAAGTCAAATTCGACGACAGAAAGTCCACGACCACCAAGGTCGGCAACCTCACACACCAATTGCAAAATCCACCCATCACACTACTAAGAAGCTCATCAACAGAAAATCACAGAAACTCAATTCCACTTATAATATAGTTCACTAAGAACACAGATAGTGAAATGGGAGAAAAGGGGGAAGAAGGATTTCATTCTGTCTGTTAAATTTACCAGAAGCAACATACAAGCATTTATAGAAAGGGGCCATTAATGGTGGTGAGAGAGAAGGGTGGTGAAGGTAGAAATCAAGGAGGAAAGACGGTGGCGATGATTATAGAGAGAAGAAGTAGATGGAGAACGAGGAGACAAGAGAGAGGAAGGAGATTTAGGTTTAGAATTTCATAGGGGAATAAATATAAAAGCAATCAGACTGATCAGTGGGCCAGGTCAACGGGTCAGGGTGGACGAGTTGGGCAAGCCTAAATGTGGACGAGAGAGGGGTGTGAGTGGGCTGCATTCCATAGTGTGCGAGTTAGATGATGTGGGCTGGGCTTACCAACGGGTCATGGGTCATTTTTTTCAACGTTTAATCAATATAATTTAGTTCATCAATAATAAATATTTAAAACGTTAATTAATAATCAGCTACCTATACTTAAAAAAAAAATATTAAGTTGAAATGCACTCTTAATTTAAAACTTCTAGAATACGGAGCCTTTAAAGTAATACTATAATTTCATATATATAAATGCAAGTTTCTAAAGTAGCTTAGTTACGTGATTATTCAATAAAATTTATATAAAACAAATTATTTTTCTAAAAAGAATCCGTACTTATGTTAGACTTTAGGATTTAATCAACATAGTAATATAATAAAGCCGAAGTGGGCTAGTGGAGTAAGGCTCGTAGTCCAATATTTTATTGAAGAGCAAATTGGTCACGCCTCTATCTTTAAATCACTAATCATACTCACCTACATATAAAGGTGTATATGTTGAAAAAATTAATGACGAGTTAATGTTCGAATACACTCATGTTTCTACTTCAATTTATTTTTAAAAAACTTATAATATTTATATATCTTTTATTTTTCTATTAAAATATTTTTTTATTAATTGTAACATTAGGAAGGAAAAAGAGACAATTATATTTCTTGAGAAAAGATGAAGCGATAAAAATTACAAAAACTTATTGTAATTTTTCTTTTGTGAATGGGGTCAATTTAGTGAAAATATAAAATGTATACCAAAACTAGTAATTCAAACTCTTTCCTCATAATCAATATGATATTGATATTAATATATAATTAGTCTAGGTTGAATATAGAGATCTCCATGAGATCACGTGTCTCGACTCCTTGTGCCTACTCGAATAAAGTATGGTCTCTTAGGAAAAAGATAGGCTAGCTCCAAGATTCCCAACTAAAACTTTTAGATACTTAAGTTAATTCAAAATCAAGATAAATATACGGGCCTAGATATTTATAGGCCGTATTGCGCTTACTTGCTTGGTCCATGTGGCATCATTTCGAATCTTATATTATTAGAAAATTTGTGGTTCAGATATCGAGTCACTGAAAATAATTCTGATAGAATGTTTTAACCTGAAAAAAAGATACGGATCCTAACGCCTTATTAATATTTTACTATTGTTCATATTTTTCTTAAAATTGATATGATATACCGATATCAGTAATATTAAAGAAGATTTTCCATCCAAAAGCATATGGAAAAATCTTCCCAATGACCAAATTCTTCTTTATTTCTTTTCGTGAGGTTTATCCATAAATCTCCTTTTCCAACTGCCTTTATTTGTGGAATTTGACATGTCAAAATCTAAGAAACATTGAATTAGTAATAAAAACAAAGATACTGTAATTCAAAACATAATCTGAATAGTAGCATCAACTATGAGCTACAGCTTTGTGTCTCTATTTTCTTCTATACGTTACGAATGAAACGACTAATCACAAGAAATAAATTATTCTGCAATATTCAGTTTTGTTATTTTTAAATAAATTTATTATAATAAATCTTAACCCTTGAGATTAAGTGAACTAATTACCACTATAATTAAGGTACGATAATCTTTGTTGAATATAAAGGGAACACTGAAGAGGCCGACAAATTTGAAGTGATAATGATAGGACAGGTTTCAATAGAGACTCCACATGTGTTATTGAATGTAAGGTTACTAAATGATGGCGTAAGGACATTTTAGTCCATTAGTGACACCATCTTTTTCCTTGGACTTTCCATTCTATGTTTGATATGAAACTTGTTAGCGAGTGGAAGTTTCTTGGCATAATTGTTTTATTTATACTCAATGATTAAATGGCAAAATTACCCTCCAAGTAATTTTTAAAGTTGTGTTTCGAGTTAGGCATGTTCAGTTCGATAAATAAAAAAACGAACTTTTGATTCAATTCCCAATCAATTTGTCAATTTTTAGATTGTGATTGAATTCGCCTTTTGAGTTCCTTTAATAGAGAGCCAATCAATCGCTCGCCAGTTGCCAGCTGCTCTTTCTCTTCCTATCACTACTGTTGGATTATAGTGCTCGACGATTCTAGTAGTCTAGTACTGCTTTGTTCTCGAAAAATTCGAGTCAACGGGAGAATATCCCATCATCTCGTTTAAATATGATTGTCCGGATTTTTGTGGTGTGCTCTTGTGAGTGTGAGTGTGTGTTGTGCTGAATATCGGTACCGAAATCGAAACTGAACCAAATTATCGAATTTTCAGTTTCTTTTTTGATTATTGAACCAAAAAAATCGATTTATTTATTAAAACAATTATATAATAATTTGGGTATTCTTCTAATTTTGTCCAAAAATATCGGTACAAAAGTATCAAAATTTAAAAAATAAAATATACAATGGATGGAATATTTATGAATGCAATTCAAAGTTTCAAATCAAAAGAACACAATAACAACACATTTATTTAATCCAAAATCATAATAAAAATTTAAATTTAAATTTAATAGCACAATATTCAATATCAAAATAATACATATAGCGAATAACATCGAAAGAGAAGAAGATTGAAGAAGAACGAAGAGAGAGAAATAATTAAGACAAAGAGTAAAGAAGAATTAAGAAAGAAATATGGCAGTAAAGAAATGGATGAGGAGTTTTGAGTCTTAAGGGGCACGAGTCCTTTGGTGATGATAAACGTGTTGTGATATATTTGGTCGAACCAAATGTAGGTGAGAGATGGGAACACGAAGGTGGAGGGAAATGATTCGAGTAGAGAGTTCATGTGCCGCACTGGGTCTCATAGTTTCGCTAAATAAAGGAGGATCGGACCAAGTAACACCGTGTTTGCCTAAATTTATCTAAACAATTATTTATAAATTTCAATAATTTTATTTTTTCAAAATTAATACTTAAATAAATTAGAGTATGAATTTTATAATTACTTCAGTATAAATAAAACTAAAGAAGAACTGATTTTCTTCTCTTTTTTTTTTTGTAAGAAAAATAAGTTATGACCTTTTTAATTTTATTTAAAAGAACTTATAGTACTCTTAATATCATATTTTTTATCTTATATTTATAATTTTCTAAAAATTGTTTTGAAGAGTTATAAACTCATTAAATTAAGTATATTTGATGTTTTTTCAAATAGCAACGTTGGTTCTTAGTTCAGGTAATTAAATTTAAGTTTTTTAAATAAATGACATAGCAAAATTAGGGAGGACACAAAAATGGTGCTCTTATTAAATAACAAATCTCGTTTTTCTTTGAGAATTTAGACATTTACAAATAAAATCAGAAATATAATATTTTTTAGTTGAATTTTAAAAAATAATAAAAACCATTCAAAATTTACATTATTTTTCTTTGAATAAAAAGTCCATCCTAGTTTAAATAATGCCATAAAATCTAAACAGTCCCAATATAAAAAATAAATAAATAAAATTACTTTATGTTATTTTACTTGCACTAAAGTTAAATAAAGATTTTGAGTTCTAATTTATTTTCTTAACACAGACTCAATTCATCAGTCACAAGCTCGTTATTGGAAATCAAAATCCGATGAATAAATTCTTGAGCCCTAAATCAGAAAGAGTCTTTTTAAAAATAAACACAGTCAGCTCACGCACACTCAAATTCGAACACAAATTTTTGTGCAAAAATTTGAGTCTAAATCGTTAGATTGTCGGGACGAAACAAAAAGTCTTGAGATCTGGATACTTCTGTTCTAATCATCCTACCTCATAAGAAAAATAATAATTAAAAAAGAAAAAAAGACACAAAGGTACAATCACAAAAAGTGTCAAGTACCAAGTGTAGCATCTCACAACCACCACCTCCCACAACATGGTGACCCACCAAAAGATCTTCCCTGTTGCACAGAGAGGGAATCTCCTTGTCCCTCATGAAATTACGTTGATGCCCACAGAGCCTCGTGACTTGATTAGTAGTTCGTGAAAGGCCATTTAGGACAATTCGACATGATCTGGGCCCAGGCCCATTGCAATTAATTCTAGAGCCCACCTAACTCTTCTCAGATGATCTCGCATGACCCATTACGACGTCGTTCAGCGACAACCTTTTACTAGTTGTAGCTGACTAGTTTCAGTGTCTTACGTTGTGGCTTTAGCAAGCGGCCCTTTCGCGACTCAAACAGCCGCTTTCCGGCTCGCAACGGCTCAAACGGGCTACAGTTTTATTAATATTTCACTTTTGCTCTTTATATATTTGATGTTTCCTCTCATCAAATAAAAAGTATCTATTTATATAATTTTATGATTTTTTTAATCATTATTACGATATAAAGAATTTATTTATATAAAATGCTCTAACATCTATTTATCTGAATATGTTAAAAAATAACTATAAAATAAAATTCAATATTTTTCAAATATTCTAAAAATAATTTAAAAATAAATTTAGTCAAACGCATCTAAATCATCACACTTTCGTGTTTCTCCGAAAACCCTGCGAGCTCGAAGACATTACAGATGATTGGATCACCTTGTTGGTGGGTGAAATTACAGTTCTGCCCAGGGGAATCGTACCCGTAAAACTAATTCAATCGTCAATCATTGTTGCGGTGGAAGGGCGATTAAGACAATTAAGCGATCGGCCCCGGCCTCAATAATGTTAAGCGATCCGGCCTCAATAATTTTACACGAATTTACAGCCCACCAAACTCAACTCTGCTGCGCCTTTCCCAAAGCCCCAAGATTTCGCGGAACAATCGCTTGTTATTGTTTTGGAAGTAATTGATGTGAATCTGATACTCTATAGTACATCACTACCCACATGCTATTCATTTTTCTCCTGTACTATAATCACATCTCCTCAAATTTTAACTTATAGCTTACATATTTTTATAAAATTTTAATTAAAAATTATTTTCATTCAGCTCATGGTTTGCACATTGCTAACAACTAATTAATATTTTTTGTATTCCAATAAAATTTGTACAAAATAAAATAGAACTCACACGTCTGATGAGACTCAAACTCATGACCTTAAATTCATTCATGTGACTATAGATGATGATCTTATTTGTATTGTACATCCATAAAAGAAGATTTAACTTATGTTACGTACTTTTTGCTCCTAACATAAAATTTCTTTTTTTGTTTTCTTTGATGAGTTTAATTGTTACGAGGCTTTTCCCATATTAATGAAATATTTTATTTGTTTTATTACTTTTATACTTGCCGCAATAGATTTTAATTATACCATTTAATAAGATATCGTCATATATATGATATATTTCTAGTTTAAAAATGTATTTTTATACTTATTAAAAAAATAGTTATTTGTCTAGGTCTTCACTCTTATATCGAAATTGATCTTTTTGATATATTTGACACTCCAGTAGAAAAAAGATACTATTTTTTGGTTATTATTTCACTTGTTGTTTGTCAATAATAATTATTTTTCATAAAAAGTAACAAATTCTATTTCGATAAGTTATTTTTTTAAAAATATTACAAAAAAGTGTGTTTAATCAAATAATAATATGTGAATGAAATAATATAATTAGATGATAGATTAAATATAATATAAAAATTTTAAAATACGTGAAAGTGTAAATTTGATTATTGTTAAATTTTCAAATCATATGAAAGCTCCAATATAAACTTTAAATATAAAATTTCAAAAATACAGTAAAAACGATAAAAGTTGAATTAAAATTATTAAATAAGGGTAAAACAGTTAAAATAAAATTAGATTCATTTACAAAAAAGCCAAAACAGTCTTGACCTAAAAGCACTTTTATTAGCTGTTTCAAAAGTATAAACTGACATCTCAAACACTCTAAAAATATTCTTTTAGAGACTATAAGCTGAAAAACATCTTTTTAAAGCACGCTTGCAAACACGCTTTTAATACCTTGATTACTGGACACGCTAATGAATGGATGGCTAAATTAATGCTATATTTGGGTTTTGTGACCTCTGTGGCTTTTGGCGGAAGGTTACTGGCAAAAATTCTCAGATGATTTAAATTGATTCGAATATAATTTGAATAGATTGAAAAACAGTACAAAGTAATACATATATTAAATTTATTTCTATTATAATATCCAATACATATATAATTCAAAGTGTCTATAATTATATGGATTTGCATGCTATGATCTTAATTGTCCGTATATTTTGAGATCAATAATAAAAAAATAGTGGTTATTATTTCATACCAATCCGATTCAACACGAGATAAAAACATACAGATTGCGTTATGTTTCGACATTTTACCACCTTATAGTGGGTATTTGTATCTTTTCACAATTTTACCCCATCACCTAGGGCAAAAGAATATAATTAAAAAGAGAAAGAATTGTGCTTATCATTTTGTTATATTTGATTCAAACTCAAATATTAATTTAATACATTAATATTTTGAAATCAATGAATATAATATATTATTAAAAATAAACATATATAAATAACAACATTGATAAAATTTAAATTAGGAGACATCAATTTTAACACTGGAACAACAGCTGATCTTATTTTGATACCGTGAAAATTTGTTGTTATTTTATTTGAAACCTGAGATGTGTGTGTTGAAGTTGAGCGTTTTGTTTGGGGAGGGTAAGGGTAAGGGTTTGGGTTTGGGTTTATAATATTAAGGTTTGGGTGAGTGATTGATGTTGGTTCCCAGCTGTATGTAGAGACGGTTGCAGATACTTCCACTCCCCACCCCACATGTCCCATCACTCTCTACCCCACACAACCCTCTCTACCTTTTCCTCTCAACTAAATTCCAAACTACATTATTATTATTTATTTATTTATATTTATGATGTCTTTGATATTTGTTTTTCCCATTTTCTCCACCACCTTTTTTCACTCTATAAAATCACACCCAAACCACCACAATTACTTCCCCTTCTCTCCTCCTCCTCCTCCATCACTAGCAAGTAGCAATAGCATCATCATCCTTATTCTGCCAAAAAACAAAGAGAAAGCTCTTGTGAGAGGTAGTAACGTAGCTAGTTTGTGTGTTTGGTTCACAGGTATTTCGGGTGCTCATTCAGAACAATCTTGATGCTCAATTCATTGTTGTTGATCTTTGAGATTCATGTCTGCAATTCTGAGTGAACTCTTCTTCTCGGGGTTTATGATAAATTCCACATACAGGCGCAGGACCCATTTAGTTCAATCTTTCTCCGTTGTCTTTCTCTACTGGTTCTACTACATTTCATGATTCTTGCCTTCCTTTTGCTTCTCTTTATATAAATATATATATATATATAGAGAGAGAGAGAGAGAGTATAAATCCATTATTATATATTAATCTCTAGCTACATAAATAAATAATAACAATAATTATCGATCTGAGGTCCTGCTAATAATTGGTAAAAACGATTTGAGATCTTCATTTTGATGGATTCTTCGAGTGGGATATCGTCCAATTCTTCTGGGCTTCAGAATTCGGGATCTGATGAAGACCTCCAGCTGTTAATGGATCAGAGGAAGAGAAAGAGGATGATCTCCAACCGCGAATCGGCGAATCGGAGAACGCCATTCTAAGAGCTCAGGCCGCCGAGTTGACCCACCGGCTTCAGTCATTGAACGAAATCGTGAGCTTCTTGAGCCTGGGGAATGAGAGCAGCTTCCCTGCAGAGGAGCCGGCTTATGGGATGGCTGAATGGGCTGGGTTGGTGACCAGTTCCTGGAATTGTACTCTAAGCCAGCCGATCATGATGACGGCGGCTCCAGCTGATACCGGGTTTCTGTACTGATCTACAGTGACTTCCCGTTGAAACTAGTTTTTTACCGAGTATTAATTAATTAATTAATTACTACTAGCTGGAGTGGGGGGAGGAAACTAAGCAGACAGCAGTGATTAATTAATAATATATATATATATATATAATATTATTATTAGATTATTAATTAGGGTTGTTCTTGTAAAATGGGGCTTCTCTTATCTTATGTGGTAGAATTAAAGTATGGTTTCTCAACAACTTTTGTACTTGTAATTTGCTTTCTAATTATTATGCAATTTTCTCATATCCATCTCCCTACACATAAACGCTGATTTTTCATTTTATTTCCCCAAATGATAGTGCTACACCATTATTTATTTTTCACCAAAACATTCTTCACTCCTCCCTTAATTTAAATAATGAAAAAATATTTATTATAAAAAGTAAATATTCAAATTCAATCATTTCCTATACAATATTAGGTATAAAAAGCAAATAAGAAAATAAATTGATATTTAAATAGTATGAAGCATCCCATGTTTTCCTATAATAACTACATGTTTGTAATCAAAATTAGAATTATTATGGATATTCACATGCGTCTAATAACCAAAACTTTAAAAATTGTGTCCAACATCTCATCAACTCCCAAACAAGCTCACATCAAACATTAGAGAGGAAACCACTCTGTTTTTCGTTGTTGCTCAATTTGAATTAAAATATGTAAAAGTTAGGATGAAGAGAGAAGGTGGTCAACATCTGAAAAAAATAGCAGACATTTTGAAAAAGAGTCGCGGAGGAAGAAAAGAGCAAGGCAACTACGCAAGTTGGAATAGCAGGAATACATCCATCACCTTCACTTCACGCCCTATAATTCAAACTCGTTATGAGTAGTAGTAGTTGGTAATTGGTATTTTATTTTTAGATTTAATGCAATTTATTTTTTATTGATTTTTTAAATAATTAAATTATTTTTTATAAAAAATTAACAATTTATCCCTCTGTAATTTTTAAATAAAAAAATAAATTATTTTATTTTAAGAAACACGTAGAGAGAGATAAATTGCCAATTCATTTATAAAAAAATAATTTACAGATGTATCTAGTAATTGGGTTTTTCCTTTTTTAATTTTTTTTTTGTTAAGAAAAAAAGTAAGTAAATATTATTTATTTTACTTGGAGGATCGGAAATGTAGAGAACAAGGCCGGCCCACGTGCAGGGGACAATCTCTTTTAGTACAAGTACAAAAGGCATGCTCAGTCTTATTTGCTAATTAATTACTGACACTCATTAACCTCCTCACTTCATCCTTTCATTTTATTATTATTTTTTTCTCTAATTTTTTGCCTAAAAATATGGTTAGATGTAACTCGTGCCATCTGACTCTCACTCTACACTGGGAATCTTTTATTTTTATTTTTTTAAAGTATTTTTCAAGTTTTCTTGTCAGGTTTAATTATTTTAATATGACGGCAAATATTTGAGTTCTGCATGTGATTTTCGTAACACATACAATTCATTGCACCATTTAATACACTTACACTTAAAAACTAATCAAATACAATAGATAAAGAAAAATTATTTCGTGAAACTTGAAATTATAACTTTATAATTATGCATAATTATACAATCTTTCTACGAGATTTGGTGCATTTACACATAAACCCTCCATGATATGAAAAATTATAGCTAGTATCCATTATGTTTATTTTCGTTTATCAAATAGATCCACCCGTTAGTAAAAATTCATGAAATTTGTTGATAATATTGTAATTTCTTAAATCACAAGAATTTTACGTATAATTACACCAGATCTCAGGAAATGAGTTGCAATTATCTCTTATTAGCCGTTATGACATGTCGTCCCTGGGTGCATATAATAAATAATTATTTATACTTTAAATATATTATAAATAAGAATAAAATATATACACCAACATATTACATTTAAAAAAATAAATAAATAAAATAAACTAAGTTAGCGATATTATCAACACAACAACATTGGTATCGCTGTTTTACAAATTATCGTCTGTGTGTAAAAATATCATATTAGTATAGATAAATAGACAAAAGAAGGCGATTCGTAAATAAAAATGAGATTTTATTCTTTTATATAGTATAGATAATTATGAGACTTAATTCTTACTAGAATACATTTGTGTGATTGAGTGATGAGAGAAAACATAATAGTGTGGGTATTTAATTTAAGGTTGAGGGTCAATGAAGGGCATTTGATTTCCATGGGAACGCAAGTCACAATTTCGGCAAAGTTACCTTACTAATTACAAGTAGACAACATTGTTGTATCTTAGAGTGTGTGCTTAATAAGGTTGTAGGAGCATAATTAGTACGAAAATCTACCAACTTGGAAGTTTTCGGAGTTCAATTATTGAATGGGTCAATTATCTTTGCACGAAATTAAGCATACTAGTGCTACTAATAATTTCCCCTAGTAAATTAAACTCCCAGCAAAACTACAGTACTGGAAAAGATGATGCATAGATTGATCAAAAAGACAAGTATACCCCTGAAGAACTATAAAATATTCCTACTACAGGGATTCAAGCACTTTTATTCGAATATTCAACTTATTTAACTTGAAATTATAGCCACAGACTCAGCTAGCTTGGACGGACTGGATTCCACGACATGGTTCTATACACACATGCCCCTACTATAAGTAGCCTGCACAGTTATTTCACTTGGTATAGATAAGTATGAATTGTTTCTGAAATCTGCACTCTTTGATCTCATTAATATGTATGAATTTGAATTGATTAATGCATTAGAAGGATTGTAATTGCGCTGGTGGGGAAAGCCTAATGATCTCCCGATTTCAGATTTAGATCGCAACAAGTAATCTAAATTGAGATATCCGACGTACCAAACCTCAGTGGATGGAGATTTATTTCGACCAAGATCAGAGGAGATATGAGTTGATGCAAAAACATAGTATCCATCAGATGTCAAAATTGACAAGCACTAAGCAGTTGTGGTACATGAATGAAAGGTAACTGCACACTTTAATTTTTTACCACTTTTTTTCATGTGGAAAAAGAGCCAAGAGGACAGAGAAAATGGGGCTGCAACTTGGTGTCTTAGGGGAAAACAGGATATGTGTTTCTTTAGATTCCAATATCTGCTGCACCACTGTTTCAAGTAAAAGAAAACAAAGCAAATCAAAATGCCCCAAAGATGCTTAGTGAAAAATAAAATAAAATAAATGAGAAAATCATCCCACTTGTGTGTTCGTACTGCATTTTTTTTTTTTTTGGTTAGGCAAAGAAAAACAAATATTTATAAAAAGACAAAGGCTGTCATGTTATGGTCACAAACTAGTGCTGCAAATCAAAGTTCTACAATCCCATGTGTTACTCACTTTCCCCAACCTTTGCCTTGAGTACTATGTAAGGCAGTCAATTATCACATATACCAACCAAAGCATTCTTCCATGTAAACTTACTAAAATGCCCTTGTTAGAAGTGTTCTCCGAAGAATTTGTTTGTTGGGGTGGGGGGTGGGGGGAGGATATGTACTTCTAAACCCGAATAAATTTTGTACAGACTAGAATAAGCTTTATTGCAATCTTGATCATGTTTAAAGAACTCAACTGTGTCTGCAGGATATCTCGTTATCAAAAATTCAAAACCTGATCAATCATCCATGCTTCACAAATGATGCATGGAAACACACTGTTGCTTACTTTTACCTAGATGCATGGCTAGACCTGTTGAAGTCATTAAAGTAACAAGACACTTAATGAATGCAGCAATTATCAAAGCTGTACTAATTTCTCAATCAAGCACATCACACAGTGATTTTCATAGTCATTTTGGAACATTAGCTTAGAAAAGAATCTTAACTCTTAAGTCACCCTTGTCATTATTCATAAACAAACATAACCCTGTGCAGCGTGTACTCATGAGGAGGGTTGGAGAAGAAGACAAGAAAGAGAGGCAAAGAAGAAAGTCAATTAACGAATAATGCTGCTGGTAACCTATTTCCACTATTGGATTTCCCCAAGCAAAGTCACAATAGCATCACGATCAGTGCTAGGACAAAAATAAACAACATTCGAGTGCAGGAGTGGAACTGCAAGAAGGGTGGCAACAGAAAAGATGAGAGTGGCTCCCATGTCAAAGACCCATAATCACAATTGGGCAAAAGCTTGATTTCTTAAAGGGTAAAAAGTGAATGTAACTTTCAGGCATGTAAATAAAGGAAAGGAAGGGAAGGTCATTTGCTACACACTTAATCAGGAAAAAAAATATATGTATTCTAGTTCAGTATAATCGATGGTTATGATCTGTTCGATTAGTTATAGACCGGAGACTGTTTTAAATGTTATTCGGATTCATAAGTTTGACATATTATATTCTCTACAAGCTCAAGAATTTCTTATTTACTCCACTTGATAACTAAACTTTCAACTATATATACATATATATATTTATTCAGCATCTAAAAATATAACGAGAATGAATTGAGGAAACCAGCCACAGACGTATGCACCTCTCATCTTTGTCTTGGTTATGATAATATTAAATAGTTCACGAAAGAAATTAAACGATTAAAATACAGAAAAAGGTGATAAACATCTTTTCCCATTATCATGGTTCTTATGAATTGAAGGCAAGCCAATGAGCTCTTCGTTACAAAAGAACCCCCTATCATAACTTTAGAATTTCTTTCTTGCCTTTGACAAAATCAAGCCTTTAAATATTGCATTGTCATTTCTTTTTCGGCATCAGTTGACAGATGGTAAGCCAACTGGTGGAGTTGATTAATTATTCTGAAGAAATAAATCCAAATCTCATGGAACAATTCAATGGCATAGCACAAATTAAGCAAATGCCATTATCATCTCTAAAAGTCCTTGTACACGAGTATCTGCATTAATAATGTCAGAAAATTCTAATTGTAATTATAAGACCAAAAACATACTTTCATTAGCCACAAGCACTTGCATTATGAAACCTTTTGGGTTTATTCTGTTCTCACCTTTGACTTTTAGCATTTCAAACCAATTAAATACAGACAGCTGGATATGTTATATTCTAAAACTACATTCTTTATATTTAGAGGGAACAGAGATGTTGAAATGCCTTATGATGCCTTTCCTTTCTAAGGTTTATTATATAGGAAAAGTTAAGCGAAGCATAGACATTCTTAATGAGATTATGATAGCATGTGGCCAGCCATGCTCTTCAATGATTCACATGAAGGCAATAAGAGATGGCTCCTTCGGTGATAAAAAATATTAAGTTGAACAAAAATCTCACCACATGAAAGAACAAACAATTTTGGGGGTGTTTGATCTATTTACTTGTTTGTCCTTTTTTTTTTTCTTTGTGAGGGGTGACTGTGGGGGTCAAAAGTTGCAGTGAACCACTATTGCTCCTCAAAACAACATTATAAATCATTTAAAGAACAAAAAATATACATACAAAAAGAGAGAAAGCGAAGTTGCTGGCCCAACTAAATGGACATAGTGGTACTTCTTTTATACCTAACATTGATCATAATATTCTTTTAATCTATCTACTCTGCTTTTATCTGTCTCCTAATTGCTATTGAGTTTTTGTCATATGCTCATTATAATGGGAAGAGAGGTAGAAGATTGTAATCTTGACACAAAACCCCTAACTTTAGATTCAACAACTAGGATGTCCCCTTCAACCGCAGATGGATGTTATGTGGCCATACTGATATTCATTTGTGTGTATAACAGAACAGGAACGCTACATTGATACTCGGTCCAGCAATGAAAAGTGACATTTTCCTCTTAACCAATTTTTTCACAAATTCACCTGCTTTCTTTCCAGTTAGGAAGAGAGAAGCATGAAACAGTACCATTTTCTACAACAATGAATAAGCCAAAAGCCTAAGCTAAATAGACCGAGAGTAATCTGCAGAAAGTTGACCCACTAGTTTCAAGTTATTGTCCAAATACAGATATCCAATTTGCTTTTTGCATTTTAATGCTGAAGGACATCTGTTACACTCCCATTTTTTGAGAAGTAGATTTCAGCTTTCGGAGCACCATTATGCGGAAAAGCTAAGATTTAAACATCTGGCTAACTTCTTTATATGGAAACAGAAAAATTAAGGAAATATTAACAGAAACTCTTTTTCAAAACGCACATAACGGGAGAATCAGGTTCTTTTCTTTCTTAGCCACAATTTTTCCTATCACTAGTTTGAGATAAGATAAAAACATAGATCAGAGATGTAGGACCATAATATCATCAAATGGAAGGACTAGTAGTGATGCTAAACTTGGCAACCATTTTATTGAAAGTTCACTCACTTGAAATAGCAGAACGTAAAAGATTGTAGAGGGGAGTCCTCACCTTTATTGCATCTAACTTGCACTATTTACTTGTAGAGCCTTGTTCCCAGCACAACCTGAGCTGTATCCAACATAGAACGGCTCCTTGAGTAGGCCACTGGTTTACATGACATGTTGATGCTTCAAAAAAATCTCCAATATGCAAAAGGAGCTTAATTAAAACGTGCATCTTCAGCAATGCTATTCACTGATTGATTTAAGAGCCCTGAAACTTTTTCCTTATGCTGCTGCTTAATAGAAAGAAATCTTAGTTTTGTATCTTTGATCAGAAATTGAACTAGTCCTACAATAGGTAGATTCCATCCTCCATGCTGATGCAAATTAATGTAAACAGTCATCAAGAGGACTTGCTTATACAATTTTTCTTGTTAACTGTGGATTGACGCAGAGCTATCGTTTTCTGATAGTGAGAATAACACCATGCAAACTAGTAGCCTATGAGACCTTATGTTTCTTGGTGTTTATGACCTGTCTGTAGAATGTTTGGCAAGATTGGTGAGGGCAAACTCTCAACTTTCGGAGACCATCTTGGCTTAAGTGCTGAGATGCAGCAGAGACGCCACATATTCTTCCAAGATCAATGATCCCTTTACGCATGCAATAATGCTGAATCATGGAATTGTTCTTACTTCACCAGCACAGTGTTACAAACGACAAATCTCTCAAACTCAGCCAGCATCCAATTACACAAAGCAGCGCCACCATGACTCTCTCACACAGCTTGACATCACATGGTTCATATTAAACAATACAGCAAATAAACATCCTTATCCTTTTTCTTCTTTTTTCTCATAACGAATCTTCTGTCGCCCTCAACAATACCGTATTAACAAGAGGATTATTCTGGAAATTTTAGGGCCACAAAAAATGCTACTAATTTCGTATCACACGAGTTGATAGCCTTTTTCTCTCACTTTGTAAGCCATCAAACACTCGCAACTTGCTTCCCGCTTCTTCCGCAAAATATTACTACGTATTTTCGGCCCAACACTTGAGCCCGCGAATCAGTCGCAACCTCCAACTCTCCACCATTTCTTCTTTCAATGATTTCATCAAACACTTCTACTGCACAGCCAAATGGTAGCCTGTGCGAAGATAAACTATCATGCATTTACATAATTTGAATGGCATAAAGGAAAATTAATCAAATAAAATATGATAAATCTGTTGATTAAAAAAAATAGACAATCACAAACTTATCCAAATTTGAGATTTTTTTTATAATTACACTGCATTACCCTTATATTTGGCATACTTGTCCTTACACTTACGTGGTTTGTAAAATTATATCTAGTATCATAGTATTTGTATACGTCTAACAAATAAATTTATTCGTTGGTCAAAATTAATCAAATTTGTTGATATTAACAATAAAATTTTATAAAAATATATATTTATATCCGATTGACTATTAAATCAATAATAAATCAATCAGGATAAATATAAATTATTATTATTTTTTTGTGAACAACAGTAACTCCGGTGATTTTTCGTAAATATAAACAAATTTAAAAAATATTAAACGTAAAATTTCAAACTAAAAAAAGCATACGTATAAGTACGAAAACTTCATAAGAGTACCTACAATTAATTTTTTTGAAGCTATTTTTTATTTGAATGATGGCTTACGTAACAAAATAGAATAAGAGGGAGGCCGTATAAATATGCACATACATGTTGGTTTTATTATATACAGATGAAGCTCAATAATCACAATATTTTGACTTTAATCATAACGAAGTCTGATTCTGAATCGCCTCAACTCCATTCATTTACATTCTTACTTCTAATTAAACAAATTTTAATTGGTGCTTAAAAATGAGGCCCACATCTGCCAAGGTTCAGTTATGGTCATTTTAAGGTTAGCCCATTAACTTGTTCTAGTTGGGCCAAGTATTTCCATTTGGCCCATACTTTTTTATAGTGGCTCCTTTTCCGCGGATGAGTCTATTTGCATCATTTCAACGGCCAGGTATAAAAACTGCACTACCAACTGAAGATATCGCAAAAAAGGATTTTTTTTTACCAACGACAAATTTCAAGGAATCGGATTCTGGGCAAGGAAAACTATCAATTTTCCTCAGCCTGGGATCGATTTCGTGAGTTTCTCTCCCTCTCTCTCTCTCCGCGTTTCTTATGATCTGCATATTCCTTCCCATCGTTGTTATGACTGTATTGGAAAATTGCGAGCCTGCATGAGTTTATGTGAAAGTTGAGTGATTATTTTATCCAATGTTTTTCATAGTCTGTGGTTTTGATGTCTTTTTCATCTGTTTGTTAACGAGAAGGAATTCGGCCGAGGACATATATTTGCTTTTGCTGGGGTCTTAAAAAATATAATCCTGCATGTGTGTGTTTAATCGTATAGCATGTTGGAATTTTTTATCTTGTGTTTAGGAAATGCTAATCTAGACCGGTCTGATTGGACCTGAACCAACACAAAAGCATAACACATTTGTTACGCGATTGGCACTCTTACCAATCACACGGTAGGTGTATGTCTTTGTTGTGTGATTGGTTCGATTAGGCCAAATCTGATTTGAATAAGAAGTTTTTCTTGTTTCCTGCATTCCGGAATGTCTGGATAAACAATGATGTGTTTTAGTTTTGTATCCTTATTTTTTCCAAATTTTTTCCTTAGTTGAGTGTAACACATGGACATGGCCGAGGACAAAACTTATTACAAAATATTAGGAGTTGAAGTGGATGCCACTCGTGCAGAGATCAACAAAGCTTACTACCATAAGGTAAGGTTTTGAAAATGATATAATCAGTGTCATTTTTATTCCCAATGATATGCCTGTGGAACGCCATAGAGCACATTGAATTAATACAAAGCGCTTGGTTGCCAGTCCAATCGCGTACTTTCTGTTTGTATAATTGTATTGTGAGTAGGACCTGCCACTATTTCATTCAATTTATGTGTTTGTGTTCGTGAACATCTTGGAATGTAGAGTGTAAGCTTAGATTAGCAAATGTAGTTCATCATGTTAATGGACCATAACGATATGAATATGTGCCCGATCCATCCTTCATTGTTGTAGTCATTTATGTTTTCCGTGAAACCCAATACCAAGTCTTGAATTTTGGGTAAATACGTGAAAATCAATCTGGGCATTCCAAGTGGTGTGAGTTTGGCTCTCATACCGACACACCAAACATGTGTGCCCACTATAATTGAATCTCTGCACACTTCTGGCTTCTTGGTTTCCCACCTTGGAATTGCCAGAAGGATCTCTTTCTTGTTTTAATGTCAACTTGACATTTATTAGATTATCTTACGTTTTGCAATCCTAATGAGTTTCACTTTTGCTTGTTAAAATGTATTGTATTCAGTATTTTGGCTTGATGCCTTCCTTTTCGATATAGTGTTGGTATTTTACTAACTTGAGATTGACAGAGAAATCCTTTATAACAATGTTGAAATGTTTGAGAATTGTTAGTGTTGTTTCGTGCTTTTGTTCCTAGGCAAAACTTGTACACCCTGATAAAAACCATGGAGATCCAGAGGCTGCTGCTCAAGATTTCCAGGTAAGCTACATGTCTACTTCTCTGAGCATTGTATGGATTGCTATTTTATATTGGATTTTACTGGTCATGGCATCCTGATTATTAGATGAAGTGATTCACATAGCAGGACATTGAACTAAAAATTGGTAGTTCCAAAACAACTGGTATAAGCTGCTAACTGTGAGCTTGTTACAAATGCAAGCTTTACATGAAACTCAGATGCTAATGGTGAGCTTTCTGATAGGCCACTGAGTTATGAGTATTCAGTTTGAGACACGAGAAAACATTTTCTCATATGCTTGTTTGCTGTTTAAAGGATCTAAAAACTCTCACCTCCCTTAGGAATAGTGCCCTGCCCTGGCTCACCTCTCGAAACCCTGTAACCAACTTTCATTGTTTCTTTTCTATTACAAAAAGAAAGAAAAAAAAAAAACAAATAGTAAACACTTTATGTTGTAATGTTCTGAATTTCTCAAATGAAAATTAAATTTGCAAATGAGTTGATATTGCTGATGTCTAAGACTCGGGAGATCAAGTTTATAATTTGCATTACCTTTCCTTTTGTTTTGGAACTCTTGAGTAGGACATGTACAGATTGCCTTTCTCCATCCCATATTTGTTTTCTAAAATCACTAATCCTTTTTGTTGAGATTCCTGTATGCAGGTACTAGGAGAGGCTTATCAGGTATTAAGTGACCCTGAAAATCGTGAAGTATATGACAAGTATGGGAAAGAGGAAGTAATGAAGTAAGTAAAATAACACGGACATGGGCATATGTAAATATATTGTGGAAGCTAGGTCAAGTCTGCAAGTTTTTACATATATTCCTTCAATGCCAAAAACACGCCTGTTAGTTATCTTTTGGGATTCCTTGTAAGATTCCAACTTAAGAGAACCCCAACTTGGCCGGCTAATATGTTGAGGTTGGTGCGAATTGAGTTGGGACAGGACTGATGCAGTTCATTTGAAATTCTCATTCCTTTTTTAATCTATTTAATTGAATGATGCCCAAAAAACTTAGCCAAAACTCATAAAACCAGGAAAGATGGGATCAAAATTGTGCAGTGTATCTAAACTTGAAGGGCGGAAACCTCTGTACAACTATTTTCCTAGTAATTCCAATATTCAGGTCACACCTAGCAACTTAAATAACATAAACTATACAAATTACTGACCGCTAGGACATTGATTGTTGTTGCACTACAAAAAACTTACTGCAGCTTTTCCTTTCACATCATTCTAACTGACACCAAGGCAAAACAGGAAAAATATGACTGATCTTATTCTTTCTGATTTTAGGGATACTATGGTTGATCCTACAGTTCTGTTCGGAATGATGTTTGGAAATGAAATTTTTGAGAATTATGTCGGACAGCTTTCATTGCTTTCTTCACCACCCTCTGAATTTGATCCCGACTTACCCCTTGAAGTTCAAAAACCGAAGCTTGAGAAGTTAATGAAGGTTTACTTGATACTTTCTGTAAATTTCTGAAATGATTTTGTATGCAGTGCTCCACTTAGCCTTTTCGTCTCTTTACGTGAAGGCATTGCAAGAAGAAAGGGAAGAGAAACTTCAAAAAGTGCTGAAAAATCGTCTTGAACAATACGTTACAGGTCAAAAAGATGATTTTGTAGAATCTGCAAAATTAGAAGCAAAACGTCTTTCTCAAGCTGGTATGCGCTCTTGCTGCATTCTTTTTTGAATATGTTGTTAATTCCTGAAAATATTTTCTTCTTGGAAAGATAATGATGAAATAATTCCCTGAGAATCCTCTTTTAGCAGGGTAATATCTGTATACCCAAGGAGCCCCAATTTATTACTTTTGGAAAACTGAACTTTCTGGCCGCTGCCTGCTGGAGTTGCCAGTCTATGTAAAATTAAATTATAACTAATACCAGTATAATTCTTGAAATTATGCACCTGGACATTAGCAATCATAGAAGTAAAAATTCAAAGAATTCATATGACTTTCATTTCGGGGACATAAATTGGCACAAAAATAAAAGTGGAACAAAGTTGCAAAGGGAAGTATACACTCATTTAACGTTATTTTCCAGCTTTCGGTAAGGCCATGTTGCATACTATTGGATACATCTACACAAGGCAAGCTGCAAAAGAAATTGGAAAGGGGAAGCGCTACTTGAGGGTTCCATTTCTAGCAGAATGGTTTCGGGATAAAACACACAAAAGAAGTACGCAGTCTGCAGCTGCTCAAGGTCCCAATACCTGCACAAGCTTCGGTTTTACATTCTGTCCATTCATTTAACCTTTTAGATGAATCGTAACCTTGTTTCTGTTATCATATCAGCTGCTATTATCTATATTCAACTACGAGAGGAATGGAGGAGGTTTAGTGTAGAAGAGATTAAGGATGAGAACACGATGAAAATGGTTGAAGAACTAAAAGACGCAATTTTTCACTCTTTCTGGCTAATGAATGTAGCAGATATTGAAATGACTGTATCTCATGTATGTCAAGCGGTAAGTTTAGCAATAGTCTTGGCTCATCCTCATTGATACAGTGGCTCATTGATTTCCTTCCATGATATAATGCCATGTTCATTTTCCACCAAAGATTCTGCCTGATCTTTTTTTTCCAAGATCCATAAGATTCTTGACAATCGGCCTCAATCTATTTGTAACGCATACTTCCGCATTTTGAATTTTTGTCAACATCTTGTATTTTCTGACCATCAGGTTCTCAAAGATTCCAGTGCTTCCAAGGACACTCTCAGGCTACGGGCCCATGGATTGAAAAAACTCGGTGCTATTTTCCAAGTAAGCTTACTGGTCGCTCTTGTTTTGTTTATATTTATCATAAATCTGACCTTAAAATGTTCTCTTTCTTCCTGCTGTAGGAAACTGTCCTCCAGAGCAAAGAGAATATATTTGGCTGCTCAGGTTAAGGTGAATATTTGTTGAAATTATGTTGTTATTGTCATTTATCCTTGATATAAACAGCCTATCCCCTGAAGCATTAACTGCATTGTTGGTGCTCTTCTTAAAACTGAGGTTGCTTAATGCTGATATTGGAACTCAGGATCAGTTTATTTCTTGTTTTATGTGGCTAATAGGCTCTAAGGGTTCTTTATATCACCTTATAATGCTTCACATATTTCCTAGCTCCTGTAGACCGTGAAAAAGACAAAATTCCAGCATATTAGAATATATATTTTTTCCTGGGCAGGATCTCAGTTTAACTTCATCTCACTCAATTTGACATATGATTACTGTTGATGGCTTAATGTTGAGAATGCCTGTCGAGTTCTAAGCTGGAGAAAATTCGATACCATCTATGTAGGTATTCGTACCCTACATTAACTGTGTGAGCTCTTGGATCAACAAATTATGATTTCGTCGTGTATGATTCAATGGCTGATAGTCCATGTGAGTAGTAGACTCACATGAATGGCATCGACAAGCAGGTCGAGGAGTCATAAATCTCTTAATTAGTAATGATGCTTAATTTACGGTGGACATTGATGCTCTGTTCCAAGTGAATTGCTAATTGTAGTTCCACTAAATTACATGTCTCCTCCAAGTGATGACTCCAAACACATTCAAGTCAATTTACACATTCAGGAAAGCCGTGCGGCCACTAAAACAACAAATTTGAAGAATCTAGAATTACGAGGTACTGGGTTTGAGACTCCATAAAACGGATGTTTATCTCATTTTATAACAGTTTCATTCATTTTTTTATTAACATATGCAATTAGTAAATAATTTTAATATAATTACAAGGACTTATTTCTTGTGTTTCGATGCTTCACTAAATTGAAAAGATTAAAGAGGAGATCTTCAGTGAGATTAAATTACTTAGCAATCATCCCTGTGAATAATTTTATTTAATTTGTGGTTAAATGATATTAGGTGCCATAATTTATTCAATCAATTCATTAGAAAAAGTAAAGTAAAGCTATTTGTCTAGATTAAATTAAGATTCATTCTCGAGAAGTATAGTGGGAGGAATTGCATGGAAACAGAACCCTGTTGATATGCTTCTGCTATACTAATATCCCGACAGCTCACAACTATTTTCATGCAAGGAAAAAAGAAAAAAGCGTGTTTTGAAAGATGTCAACTCATGAACCAATAATTGTCGAAGTTGAATGGAGATAATGGGTTTACTAGGTCTTCTTTAGAAATATGGTTTACTTGGATAACGGGGAGCTGTCCTAACACCACTTTTCGAAAAAGAAAAGTAAAGGAAAAATTAATTAATTAAAAGGGTGATAGTGCTTCTGATCTTTACTCCCCACCATCCTCCTTTTGAGTGGTGTTTGGTGCATTGTCTTTGTCGTTTTGGATGATTGAAAGCACTACACCTCCACAAAAGCTATTTTTAGCCCAACCTAATTTGTCTACAAACCACACCAAATGACACTTATGGCCCTCTGTTCTTCTTCTTCTTATATAATCTCATATTGTGACTATTATTATTCTTTTTTCAGCTTTTGTATGATATAAAAAACTTAGTGAAGCAGACAACTCTTTCCTTAGAGTGCATGTATACTCATGAAACCCATATTAAATGATCTTTTCTTGGCGCAATATTCACCACAGTTATGTAATAAACTTAAGCTAAACCAATTTGCATTAAAATGTAAAATTTATCTAATGTTAAATATTCTCATGCACATGTATCTATGGTGATGAAACCCTTCATTATTAGCATATATGTTCATCTATTGACTTTAATCTCAGCTTTTTTCCATTTATATTTAACTTGGACAAAAACATTACTGGTGAATTAGGTAGCCCATCTTACTTTTATACAAATTTGAATATTAATTCCATTTTTCAATGTTGCTATAGTTAATGCCTCATTTTCATTTACTTACTATGAGGGGCAGTGTAGATGATATGATTTGATGATGAAGATTTAGGGCTCCGTTCCATTTGTGTGCACTCAGTGTTTTGCATTAGTTAATGCATTTTTATCCACTAACTGCATAGACTTAGTGCCCCAACAACGATAAAATGCTGTCCCTCAACTTTATGTTTTTGAATTCTTAAACTAATAAAGCTTGAAAATGCGCTTCTTTATATTAGAATATGGTTTTCCAGTTTATCCCGAATGCTTTGTTTATGATCTCTGCAACAATATACAAAGGACTGCACTGCACTATCTCTCTCTTTGTGTTTATTTGCTTTCATAGTGAACAGCCAAAAAGCTAAGAACCCTCTTCTGCCTTTGTGAAAACGTAAAGTTTTATCAAGAAGAACCACATGGACTTGATTCTTCTCATCAAGAAGATTGGCCTTCTTTTCCTCCTCGTTTCTGCTGCTCTTTTCTCGACTTCTTTTGCAGGTAGATTTTGGTGATCGATCAATTCCTCGATTGTGAAATATATATATATATATAGATGAAGCCCTTTTGTTTCCATTAGTCTTTATTTGCTCGAATATATATTAAATGCTACTAAAATGCAGTAATATACCATGCATGGCTTCCTAAGCTAAGGGAGTCTAATGAGTTTGTCATTGACGTTACGGCTAGTCTTTTTTTGAGGTGTTAAAATCCATGTATTTAGGATGTAATATGCATGAAAATGGCTTTATCTAAAGATGTGTTTCTTACATTTTCTTTGCTGAAAATTTTCATGCAGGCCGAGTGCCTAAATCCGTGGAGTCGAACAGAGTGAGTATTACTGAGAGCGAGGTATGTATATATATCTCTCTCTACCTGATGTTAAATTGGTAACAGGAGAAATTTTGCTTTACAATGTACAACTTTGACAACCTTTCGTGCTTGGCCTCTATTTTCCACACAAGTTGAAACTGATGACTGACCGTTACATGCATCTTCCTAGGAATAAACTCTTTGTTGTGGTTCAACATCTTTAACTATAATCTCCTCTTATAATATAATTAAAAGTTGTTTTGGGATTAATAGATGCAAAAAACTTTAATCATACTTATCATATTATTGTTTTTATTCGAACAAAATTTAAAACCAAACTGTAATGAATTAATTTTGATCTGTTGATCATGATGCGTGTTTCTTTTCTTTTTCCTTTTTCTCTTTTCCCTGCTTGCATGTCTGTTACTCACATAATATGCAACTTATTTAGGCACAATAATTTGATTACATCAGAGGAAAATACAAGTATTTGCACGCTATATCTGATCTAATATGTATATATGCATGCAAATTAATTTGAGATTGATTAATAAATATTATGGGTATATGTATATGTTCTTTGTTGTTAATCAAGTGCAGCAAAACACATATATGTCTGAATTTCTGGGCAGGAAATAGGATCATGGGATCCATTACCCCACGACGAAGTGAGTGAGATTCATGAAAGACTGCTTAAAGTGAAAACAAACGATTATGGAAGATATGATCCTGCGCCTGCACTCGTCAAGCCTCCTTTCAAACTTATTCCCAACTGAAGTCGTCATAGCTATTACATATGGATCGTCAGCTTGAGGAGTACCGTATACATAGTGTTATATATATATTTATATATATGAATAAGAATAATGTATGTGAGGAAAAATGTTGTAATCATTTTTCCGTAGTATATGTCTATGCATGAATAGGAATCAATATGGTTAGTCTTTGTATAATAGAGTATGTTTTATATGTAAGATATGAGCCGCGGCCGGTACGTTTGTAGTAACTATATATGAATATGTATTCTGCTAATGTTATATTTTGGGGAAGTTAAGTTTCAATTTCCATTTAGCAAAGTTATGTGATGTAAATCTTGTGTAGGAAATCAGTTGATAGAGATTTGTGTGGAAGATAAGATAAGAAAAACACCTATGACATTATAAAGTTTACACGGATTAAAATGTAGGCTTAAATACATTTTGTCCCATTGAACTTTTCGTCATTTAATAATTACCTTTCTAAACTAACAAATGTAGCACTTACTCCCCACAATTAATTTTTTAGACAATATTGTTCTTATATTATATTATATATATATTTAGTTCAAAAAATTTATTTATTTTTAGTAATTTTGCATTTTAAGTTTAATTAAAAATATTTTCATTGGAAAAAGTATCTTTTATTTATAATAAAATAAAATATAATTAGTGAGTTAAATAGTTCGAATTTTATTCTTTTTACAAACTCAAAATTAACTAATAAATGAGTACAATAAATATACAAAAAAAATTATGAAAGATTTTATTAATTTTGTGATAAAATTAAGCTATTATTTATTTATTTTTTTAGATAAAAATGAATATTTAAGTATCCGTTTTCTTTAATATATTTTCTTTAAAAAATATGATAAAATGTATTTATTCATTTTTTTCTAAAAATATTTAACTTTTGGTTAAGCATATATATATTTGTCAATTTCTTTTGAGAAGCATATATGAGTTGTTGGTTATATTATATTTATTATGTATCTACTATATATATATATTATTTTATACTCTATTTTTAATGTAAATTTTTTACTTAATAAAAAATTTAACTAACAAATAATTTGATTATAATTTAATGTACAAAATACTAAAATATATTAAAGATAATAAAATTGTTCAAGGCATAAGGGACATTTTTGTCCAACCAAGGGGGTAAGTATTACATTTATTAGTTTAGAGAATAAATATTATATGACGAATAATTTAGGAGAGCAAAGTGTATCTTACCGTAAATATATAAGATAACATTTCATAAATTACAGTAACATATTATTAATATATTAAAGAGTGTCTGAAGTATTGCAATATCGTAAAATATAAATGAGCTTTTGTACAGTGTTATGTCAGACTCAACTATTCCAATATTATGACCAATTCCTGCATAGCATTTGCTTAGGATTAAGGGAAAAGGCAAAAAAAAAGACTTCACTCATTTTTCTTTTTTATAGGGATAATTAATTGTCCTTCGTGAGTTTGGTATAATTACGCATAAATTCTTTTAATTTAAAAAAATTATATTTAGTGCTCTTGATACTTGTTTTTGTTTAACAAATAAATTCATTTTTTAGTCAAATAAATTCATTTCTTAGTGAAAATTCATTGAATTTGTTGATATTAACAAAAAAATTAACACAAAATTATGTTTTCTCTTAATTGACTTATTACTGATTTATTGTATTTATAATAATTTTTTTTATTAAATATAAAAATAATATATATAATTTTTTAAATCATAAGAGAATTCTTTTTTTAATAATAATTAAAAAAAAGAATTATCCTACTCAGCAAAAGGAGATATCAGTGCTTCTCTGACACATAACAGCATTCTTTCCTTTCTGTCCTCTTACATCAACAAATATTTAAAACGATTCTCCTTTAACACAAAACGAAATTTGGGGGTGTCGTCTAATCCCATCTCAGTTAGTTTTTTTCCCCAAAGTGCTGCTTCAACTTATTGGGCTCAGACATCCCACTAGATGGGCCATAATGGGGCCCAAATCCCTAAAAACCTCTTGTTCTGGGAATTGGGACCATGGAAGCGCTTTCCTTGGTTTTCTTCGCCAAATTGAGAGTGCAATATGCCGTTCATTTGTTCCATCTATTTATCATTATTTCTAAAAAAAAAGACTTACTTGCATAGCAACACATGCTCCGCTTTTGCTTCTGAGAAACAATGAACATACCACCCTCTATTTCTATTTCCAGTAGAAGAAACCATGTATCTTGGTGTTAGAATCACGACTTATTGCTTTATTCATAACAATTTTCCTTACTCATTATAGGACAAATTGTGAAACAACGTTCACGACATGAATAGGTTATTTTCAATTATTTTGAATATTCAATCCAAATCAAGATTAAAATTAACGTGTCGTAAATAAATATGATATCATAAATTTAAGTTTTATCATACGTACGAATCTCGATACTTGAGCAACAACTGCATTTATTTTCTAATTCCATCGTGTCAAAGCAAAACTTCAAATTTCCCAAACTTTCAATAATGATAGGGGTACTTGATTTTGAAAATTTGAGACAATTGTACACGCGAATTAACTATTTTATCGCTGTTTAATTTAATTTATTTAGAAGTATTATATTATTTATGTGATATGAATAATAGGTAGAATTGTAAAATAGCACTTTATTCGAATTTACCCAAAATAATTTCATGATACTTACGTGTGGCGTGGAAAAGCATAGAATGCGTAGTGCGCACTCCGCGTACCCCAGAAGAAACCAGTCACCATAGTGCAAAAAGAAGTCAAGGGAGGTCCATAATGTACCACTTCCAATACAGTAACGTACAATTCAACAGCACAAATATTGTCTCAGCAGCCAATTTTAGAAAATAGGCATTAAAATTTGTACTTGGAACTTAAAATAATAATGATGATAGCCTTCCAAAAGAGACGCGTGCTGACGATATGTGAAACATTGACGCCGTTACCTGCAACCACCGCCGTCTGGAAACGTGGACTGGCAACGCAGCGCCAACTAACGTCGTCAAATAAATGTCTTCTCCTCCTTTCCTGCCTGAAAATTACTTATAAGTACTGTCGACGAACAAGAATAAGAACCTTTTCTCTCTCTACTTTCCACGTCTCTCGCTCTCTCTCCCCCCCCCCTCGGCAACGCAGCGCCAACTAACGTCGTCAAATAAATGTCTTCTCCTCCTTTCCTGCCTGAAAATTACTTATAAGTACTGTCGACGAACAAGAATAAGAACCTTTTCTCTCTCTACTTTCCACGTCTCTCGCTCTCTCCCCCCCCCCCCTCCCTACATACACAGATTGTATATGTTATTTTAGTATACTTAAATGCATATGTAATTTATATAAGTTACTGACTCTCAACATACACTTACGAAGTCTCTCTCTCCTCTTTTTGTCTAGGGTTCGTGAGCGGTGAAAAGGTACCCTTCGATCGCGTAAGTTTGTTTGTTTCTATAAGGAGATGCAGTTTCCTTTCTTTCTTTCTTTTTAAATTTTTATTTTGCAGTTACTGTGAAGTATGCGGATTTGTTTTTCTTTTGTTTGTTTGTTTTCCTCGAAAAAATGTGTTAAGAGGAGGTGAAAATTAAAATTATATGGATTAGATGGTAAATATAATGCCAGAGTATTTTGACTTTGATTTTCAGTTGTTTAGGCATGAGTTTCGGATCTCTATTGACCTGCGCAGTGCGGGACTCGTCGTGTTTTTAGTGTTTTTATTAGTCTTCTCTTCCAAAATTAGCACTTGAAACTCGAGTGTTAGTTTCCCCTATTTTTAACCAATATAAAGTTTATCAGTTTAGGTATTGTTCACTTTGAAACTCTTTCGGGAATTTGTACGCCTTCGGGTTCTTGTACTTTTTGTCTAATTTTTGGAATAGCTGTTCCAGAATGGGTGAACTGTTATATTAAATCGTCAAGAATGACGTGTCCTAAGCCGAGTTGTTGGAGGTGTGGTTTTAGTAAGACTGAATATGTAATAGGAATTGTGTGGTGATTCTGATTTAGTTGATTGTTGATTCAATTGTTGGGTCCTTATTTTCATTTTAGCGGGGTTTGTTGCTGTGGGGAAAAAAAATCAGTTGTGGAATTTGCTTATTCCCAGTGGAAACATAGATTTTTGAGAATTTTTAATTAATAAATGTATTCTTAGAGTGCTTCCCTTTTTACTTGTCACATCTTGTGATGATTGTGTCGTAAAGGGTTATTCTCAATTCTGTGGTGGTAAGCATCTAGAGGAAATTATGATTAGTATAATTCATGCTTATTTGTGGCATAAAAGAGTTGAAACTTTTGTTGGGATTGTGCATTCTTAAGGCTTTGAATGTTAGATTACTACTTTATTTCTAAGAAATTAAAGGGGATCTGCTATGTTGTATTACATAGTGGCTAAAAACAGATGGAATAAGGAGTACCAGCATTCACGACTTCTTAATTTGTTGTTGATGATAGCTGATTTTACATTACAATTGCAGGTTAATTTTGATCTATTGGTCTCGTTCACGTTCACTTTTTGGAGTTCACTGATGTAAAAGCAATTAGCTATAGTTATCACATTTTTGGCCAGTGTGAGAAACAATGGGAGCTGCTTGTTGTGTTGCCGCTAAGGATAGAACTATAACAAGTGGATCACCAGGCGAAACTTTGCAGAGGCATGCCCGCTATTCACCAACTTGGAGCTTTCGATGGGATAATCGTGTAAGAGTAGCTGGGGAAGAGACACCTGCAAATTGGTTACATAATGGAGGTTGTGGAAACGATCGAATGGAAGTCAAATCTGGAACCACTGTTGAAAATGCATTTGCTTCTGAGGATGGTAGTCCATTAGATAGTTTCCGATCACTTGCGTGGCAAAAGTCCCCTCTTTCTGAAGGAAATGATGGAATTTTAAGGCTTCCATCATCTGGTAATCACTATATGGTGGTTCCTATCTTCTTATTTTAAATGTTTTACAAAATATGAAGTAAGGTGATTGGAAGTAACTTCTTCAAATGGCAATTCTTTATTACTGAACTCCTGTTCAACTCAGTCATCATGATGATGAAGTGGAAAACATCCTCTCTATTCTAGGTCATCTGCTGTAGTGTCAAGGGACACTTGTATCTGCAACTTGTTAGGTAATTCACATGTTTAAAGAAAAGATTAAGAATTATCTTTGTACTAAGATGGGCATTTTTCAGGCACAGCTGTAGTATTACTTGGTAGATGCTGAGATAAACAGAATCAGAAAATATATTACAAAGATTATTTACTTGTGTAAAAAAGAAGCTAGAGAAATATGTGATGTTATGCAATAATTTTAGAATCAGTATGTGTGTGTGTGTCAGAGAGAAAAAGGAAGCCAGGGCTAGGCGCATTAGGATAAGATATAAGTCTAGACAGTATGTGCAATCTTTGTACTTAGGCGGTTGCATGTCCACATTTGATAATGTAAATCTTTGGTGTAACTGTCAGTTTTTCACTGATCATTAGGGCTTGAGTTCATTCTTTGGTAGGAAATAATTGTTTGTTAATATGCTCCTTTATCTATCAGATTGATTATCACTTCGAGCAAAATTGTAAGAAATACTGGTGATCCAAGTATCTACTTCTTTATTTTCTTTGGTTCTGTGTTAGATATCTTCAATACTTGTATACTTATTTATATTCTTTGTTGCAGATCAAGCTATTTCACAGAATATTGGAGAGGTATGTGGAGAGTATAGATAAAGTCAGTTGATTTCTTTTAGACCATGTAAACAAGCAAATATGTAGCTTGAGATTCTCTTCTGAAGTTCACATTATTTTTGTTTTGTTTTTGCTGTTACTAATCAGGTGAAGGAGCCATCCGACTCGCCATCTGTTTCATATCCATCCCCAATAAAGCTCTCTCCTTACCTTCCTTCAGTTTCATCTATATCAGCATCGCCACTGTCTTCCCAAAGCCACCTGCTTCCTCCAAACTCGACTCCTTCAAGATGGCATCACCGTTCTCCAGGACATCGGTTATTACGACAAGTCTCCGATAGCAGGATTCCAGAGTACAAGTCACCAACAATCTCAATATCTGAAGAGCCATCTTTGTTTCTTCCCCCTGCTTGGTGCAATGAATCGACGAGGGGCTCCAATGGTGGATCTTCAGACAGTTGGTCAATCCCTGGCTTCTCCGAGCTCATGACTACTCGGAGAGAGAGGTGGTCTTTTGATAGTGAAACATCAGGATTCAGCCGGGACAAAATTACAAGATCTAGTGGGCGTAATTCAGGATCTCCTTCTTTTGATCTCCAAACTTGTGGTATTTGTACGAAGGTTTTAACTGAGAGATCTTCATGGGGATGGAGCAGCCAGAAAATAATATCCACTAGTGAACTTGCTGTGGTTTCTGTTTTAACTTGTGGACATGTCTACCACGCGGAATGCTTGGAGTATATGACTCCTGAAATCAACAAGTACGATCCTGCTTGCCCAGTTTGTACTTTCGGGGAGAAACGGGCTGTGAAGATGTCCGAAAAGGCATTGAAAGCTGAACTGGATTCAAAAGCCAGGAAACGATCTAGGAAGCGTGTTGTTGACAGTGACCTCAGTAGTGATATTATGTTTGATCATCATAAAAGCAGTGGAGTTGAAGGAAGGAGTCCCAGGATGAGCTCAAGTTCAAGCATGAAGACCTCAATAGCAAAGCCGTTTCTGAGACGACACTTCTCATTTGGCTCAAAAACGAGTAGATCGACATCTGATAATCAACCTACTCCGAGAAGGGGCTTTTTCTGGGCAAGATCTAGCAAGAACTGAGCTTCCTCCATGGATTCAGGTAAGTTCCATCTCAGCTCTCAGAGCAAACTGAATATTATTTATTGACCTTTTTGAAGGCCAATATATTCTCTTTGTGATGCGTGTCCTGAATTTTTGTAGACTCAATACTGCGATTGGCTATCTCGGCTTTGTCTCTGTATTGGACAGTGTACAATGAAGTGGGAGAGAAGTCATCAGCATCTTCACCAAGAAAATGCAGCCAGATGTAGGATAGCTACTGCAGACAGACACTGTAAAGAGTGGGGGTAATACTTGATGGAGTTTCAATTCATTGTTATTATATAGAAAAAAGGAAAGTAGTAGGAATTGGAATTATGTGACTGTATGCTTTGGCTTGTATAATGGTAAGTGGTGTTTTTCCTGTTTAAGCTCATGAAATGAAATCACCCAGCTGGCCTGCGTGTAGGCACTGTGTGCTTGAAGTTTTTCTCGTACCGTACATGCACAGCAGCTTATAAATTAGGGTGAGTTGTTTTGAAGTTTGGCATACTATTTGGAAAACCACCCAATTTGCTTGATTTTTAACAATGGTCCGCCAATTAGTTCAATTTGTTAGAGTTTTTTAAATTCTTATATATTTTTTGTGATGTACTAATCAAAATATTTTGTGGATCATGAATTATAAATTTAATTATTTTGAGTTTTTTTATGAACTAATAGGATTTTTTTATATTTTTTCGTTATTTTCATTCACTCCATTTGATTTTTTTTTTGCAATTTTTTAGTTTTTTTTTTTGAAAAAATAAAATACAGAAAGACGAAAATTGACAATCTCAAACCTTCCTTTAAGAGTTTCATAATTTCATTAAATATTATGATGGTATTTGTAATATTTAAATTATGAGAAATATTTATAGTTTTGTCAAATTTGATAAAAATTCGTTTTAAGTTATCCTATAAATTATTATCATATACACCTCGGGCCGGCTGGGCTAATCCGGTTAGGACGTGATTGATTTAATAAAAAAGTGAAAAAGTCCAGTTTAAGCTTGTTTGGGGCCAAGTTAGTTTTGGGCTGGTCGGCTCACTCAATCCAATCACTTAGGACCACCTGATCTTGAGTTGCTAAGCTTTTAATATCGAATGGTATATAATTTTTACTTTATTTTTTAATTTAACTATTCTGACAGTTTTTATATTTTTGAAATTCTATTTTTTTTTATCTTTATTGTTATACTTTTAAATTTTTATTACATCAATACTCTTTAGTTTGTTTTTTTAAAGTTGATTTTAAGTTCTTTACCGATTTATTACTATAATTTGTTAGTCAAATTATTATATAGTTTTAACTATTCTTTTCCAGTTTATAATTTTTTTGTCTGATTTGATTAATTATTTATTTATTTCATAAGATAATTATTAAAATTATTTAAAAAAAAATATTCTAATTTCATAAAAATTGGGTTAATTACAACCATCTCTCTTAAGGTTTGACATATATGCAAATGCCTCCTCGTTATATGTAAATTTTCAAATGTTACTTTATTGTAACGAGAGTGTAACAACGAGCTTATTTATGTTTTCATCCAATTTTTATGGTGAATTGATCAAAATATTCTTTTAGATTGTAAATTATAATTATATATATTTCATAATTTTTTAAAATATTTTTATGAACTAATATTTTTTATAAATTACTTATTTTATGCATTCTCAATTTTATTTTATATTTTTTAAATATATCTTTTTTTTATGTTAAAAAAATTCAATAGGGTAAAATAAAAATGTCCATTTCACCGTCCCGGAGCTACATATTATTTTTCTATTTGAGGGTGATATTTATAATTTTTCAAACAATAAGAAGGTATTTATATGTCAAATCTCAGGAGAGGTAATAGTAATTTTTTTAAAAAAAATAAAATAAAAAAATATTTATAATTGTATGAAATTTTAGAAGGTAATAATAATTTTTTATAAAACGGGCACATCGAGGTCTGATATCAACCTTATTTAGGCTTTATTTATGAGCTGAATCTGAATTAAAAAATGAACCCAATTAAAACTTGTTTAAAAATATATCTGACTATGGAAAAGTCCATCACACCGCAGTGATTTTAAAATGTTTATCGGTAGAGTTGGTGGAGAAAGCTGGCACAATATGAAAAGATATATGGTTTATACGCGCGGCGTGCTGTAAATCTATCAGAAACGTAATAGCAGTGTAACAAACTGAAAAACGGATGATCTTTACACCAGCTCATTTCATGTTTCTGTGAGTTAGAAGCAGCTCATCCCAACCCGCAGCCCCTTTGGTTGGTTGAGAGCCTACGTGCCCTTATTTCACTTACGTGGCAGCTCTACACTTCATGTAAATCCCCAGCCACCTTCTTCAACACGTGTGACCACCTCATCAACATGCAGAAAAATGCCTTCTCCCACCGTCTTCAATTCTCTCAATTTAAATAAACACCCAAAACAATTTCTCAATTCTCAACATTCACAAACTCCCTTGATGTTTTCACTTTAAGCTCTATCGTTCCCGGAACATTCTGATTCTAGTGAAATTAGTGCTTGTCGATTTCGTTTCTGAAGGAAACGAGCTAGTAATGGCGGATTTACGCGATGAGCATGGGAATCCTATTCAGCTGGCAGATCAGTATGGGAATCCGGTTAAATTGACTGATGAGTACGGCAACCCCGTGCACATCACCGGTGTCGCCACCACGGGGCAGACGGCGGCTGTGGAGCCTCAGAGCCCCCCCCCCCCGCCGCAGCAGCAGCAGCAAGAACAACTTCGTCGCTCCGGCAGCTCGAGCTCTAGCTCTAGTTCGGTTAGTTCTGTTATGAATGAATTACTGAGATATCTTTTGTTTATACATGAAATATTGTCTGCGTCTTGTTTTTGAATTATGAGACGACTTAAAATTGATCCGAGTTTTTGTGATGATTGATAACATATATAGTCGGAGGATGATGGGCAAGGAGGAAGAAGGAAGAAGAAGGGGCTGAAAGAGAAAATCAAGGAGACTTTTGGGGGAGGTAAGCACAAAGACAAGGGTGAGGAGGCCGCACACAGCACACCAGCCACTACTACAGCGGCGAGCAAATCGTCGACCACCGTCCCTGGGCAGGCACCAGAGCACGAGAAGAAAGGCGTCATGGAAAGGATCAAGGAGAAACTCCCAGGCCACGGCCACCATAATCAAGCAAAGGAGCCATGAGTCGTGAGGCCAAACCAAGAGCTAGCTTAGTCTATATACATATATATAATTAATGTGCGTGTATTCGAATGTGCAGTTTGAGCTATGTAGAGTCTGTTGGATTGTTGGTGTCGTTGCTAGTTTTTCATGTGTTTTTAGGCTTGTTATTGTTATGCTGTATTGTTTGTTGGGAGATTTGTCTCTGATTTGTTTGCTGTTCCTCAGAGATGAGACTGATCGGAGTCGGTTTGTTGTGTTTGATCTTTCTGTCGTCTCCTTCACAGCTGATGCTGATTTAATTTCTTCCATCATCAAATTATTTGTCACTTGTTAGGTTTAAGAAAATACAAGTACAATGTATATTCCCTCCCTCCGCTGTCCCACTGGAGAAAGTGTTGAGCAACTCCAAATCCAATATTGCATACAACATTGGATACAAGGCGTAAAAGGTTACAGCGTAAGTGCACTTCCCCGAGCCCTTATTAGAGAATGCGTGGAAAAGGGATGATGAACGCAGGGCCGAAGTGGGAAGCCAGTAATTAAGCACAATGTGAAGTGGGTAATAGTGGGGTTAGCAATTTAATGGTGAGCTCCCATCCCCTAGATATGGGGAACTTGTATTTATTAATAAATGAAAATGAAGATCTAAAAACTATATGAAATAAAAAAGAATTGGAGTCTGAGTTAAGAATAGAACATTGTGACCAACAGAAGATAGTTTTTTATCTTTAAATTAATTCACAAGGACGTGGGGTATTACTTTTCTACGAGAAACACAATTAAAATCAAAGGAGACTGAAGAAAGACATTCCCCGATGCGATGCAGAAATAGCTTATTACTGATTGATATATAAATATCATTCATGTTTTATGCTACCCATTCAAATTGAAGTTTTATAAATAAATTTAAAATAATAAAAAAACTCCAAAAGTTTAAAAAGGAAAGACACGAAATTGTAGCCTATATTTGCACTTATACTTATTTTATTTATTATTAGTTATATCAATAATTTTGTATTTTTATATATTTAAAGTTTATTTATTTTGTCAGTTTAATCACTTCTTTATTTTATTTTTTTTTCTATTTTATTTTAATTAAAGAAATAACAAAATTTTGATTTAGGCATAGCGTGATTCGCCTGTGCTTGTTACTTTTTATAAAGCCAGCTGCGATTCAGCTGAGAGGGATCCAACGGTGGGAAACACGTCGACGTCCACTCCTTAGTCCCCCTCCTTCATTTGCACTTCCTCCCGCCCCCTCCCCCAACAAGCCCTTTTACATCACGCACCGCCACTGCGATTGAATGCCGAAAAGTCCCTTTCTCATTTTCCCGCCTATATAAACTCTTCAATGCAAACACAGATTCTCCAAATGCTTTCTCTCTCTCTCTCTAACTCGCT
>NC_026152.1:20409751-20463024 GCF_000512975.1 Sesamum indicum
ATCTGCATTCTGCAATCGAAATTATTTGAGTTCAGCCTCAAATTTCAGATCAATTCAATTCAATCCAATTAGAATGACTTCGGTTGATTCTTCTCTCTCTATTGGTCATAAGTGCAGCAATGAAGCTATTTCCGTGAGATTGGCCAATTCTGACCTCGACGACTTCGTCGACGTGGGCAACCGGCTCGCTGACGCCGCCGGCGATGTCATTCGCAAGTACTTCCGTAAAAGCTTCGACATCCTCGATAAAGAGGATTTAAGTAAGTTATTTAATGATTTTTTGTTAAAAGTTATTCGTGCTCGTGTCTTTTAATTGTCAAATTACTTTTTAATCATAATGTTGAGTTTTTCAATTGCCTTGTAAGTGATTAAGTTGTAATTAGGTCCTGTGACGATTGCTGATCGAGCGGCGGAGGAGTCAATGGTGAAAATTATACAAGAGTATTTTCCTTCGCATGCGATGTGAGTTCTCTTATTTACGTATTTATTTATTTGTATTTTTGGTGCTTGGAGGGAGTTATGGAAATTGATCAAACATTTCCGAAAGCCTTCTATATTCTATCCACGTAGCTTTTCATAACATGAGTTCGGCCAACTAGGTTCTTCCATCATTATGCGGGCCTGATCTTCTACCTGTTTTTCCTTTCTAAGCCGCGTTTATATAGCTCATCCTCCTCTTCTTCTTCATTATTTCATTGTTTCTTTTCTTTTTATTTATTTTCTTTGAAGTTGCACTGTTTTAATTCTGAACACTGTATAAGTAATATTCACGTGGAAGTAATACTTAATGAAATAGGCATGAGGCAAATTAATGGAGAGTGCAGTTAAAGTTGAAGGTGATGAAGCGTTATATATTATATACATAACTTTTGGCTCTAATTATAAAGGTGTAGATTAATTTCTATCTCTGGATGTCTCTGTAGGAGTTGTTTTTCTGCACAAAAGAGGGATAGTTAATGTGGCAGTTTCAGATCAGCCATGATTGACACGCATAAGTTACACATACAAGCGTGAAATAATTTGCATCTACGCGAGAGTATTGGTGTGATCCTATTTTGCTAATTGCATCCTGCAAATAAGTTCATAAATCCCTTCACACTCGGTAAGGAGAGTGGAACTTCTAGGGGATAAATTGCATAAAAAGTATAGAATATCATCATAGCTCTCTGTTAAATAGATATTTCTTGAAAAGGGAATTCATGTGATAGGGCAAACGAGAACATAGGGATATATCAATTATATGATGCATCTGGGTATACATGAATATAAATATTTTGACAGATCACAACTTATTTCCATCCCATAAAATGTTTATGGTATATTGGGAGAAGATCCATTCTGTTTCATTATTATCAAATTAGTTGTAGTTTTTCTAATTTTCATATCTAAAGTACAAGATGTTTGTCAATTTTCAGTTATGGAGAGGAGAATGGATGGAGGTGCAAAGAAGATTTTGCAGACTTCGTTTGGGTATTGGACCCAATAGACGGGACAAAAAGTTTTATCACTGGTATATATCTACATAATCTTTTAGCACTGTGGTAACTACGATGTTTTGGCTTAATAGTTGCTAATTGGTGTTATTTATTTATAGGCAAACCCTTATTTGGAACACTAATTGCTTTACTCCATAAGGGTAAACCGGTAAGAATTCAATCTACTCACAGCAAAGCCATGAAGAGATCTCTGGTTCTTATGCTGTTTTTTTCTTTTTTCTTTTGTTCTTCTTTTTTTTTTTTTATGATGTTTGTAAAAAACAATTTTTTGAATTGACAAGATTCTTGGCATTATTGACCAACCTGTCCTGAGAGAGAGATGGATCGGAATAATTGGGAGAAGAACTACCTTGAATGGACAGGAGATCTCTATACGCAAGTGTTCGCATCTCTCAAAGGCTTACCTGTATGTTCATACTTTTTCAATTGAGTATCTTACTGCAGTCCCTGGGAAAACTCTTGATAATGAGTTGATATAGACTATGTTCTACACATTGGTATTCTTAAGCTGTTTGTCAGTCACATGTCTTATGCTCTCTCTCTCTCTCTCTCTCTCTTTCTCTCTCTCTGTTGGGACTGGGTGTCTGTTTCAGGTACACAACAAGTCCACATTTATTCAGTGGGGATGCTGAAGTAGCCTTTGCTCGATTAAGAAATAAGGTATGTCCATTTGTGTTGCTACAGGTTGGATGTGTATAGTTCTGTTAACTTAAAATATGTATGATAAGTATTACACACATAAAAACATGGAATAAGTTTTAGTGAAACTTTATTTATTAGATTATGCATGAAGACCAAGTTCACACTAAGGAAAACACCAAGAGAATCAGAGAACTGCATCCATCTGTTTTAGATGTTTTTTGCCTCCTAGTATCCTGTGTTCTTTTGAGTTTCCTGTAGCTTTTTCAGTTGTCTGTGTATCTCAGTTTGAAGATATCTACTTAAAATACTTGATTGTCATATCAACCCCTTGTTTTGAGACATAGCTATCTGTTTTCTTGGAACTGATTTTCTGTTTACCTGATGAAAGAAGTTGCCAACTTGCGGTTAAGTGATTGTTTATCTGCTTCACCTTTTGATTTATTTGGTGTTGAATCGTTTCTGTTAGTCACACCTCTGCATGCGCTCGCATTACCTTTTTGCATGGATAGAATTCACGCTTTATTCCATTCTAATATTCAATTTGTTTGATATTGCAGGTCAAAGTACCACTATATGGCTGTGACTGTTACGCCTATGCATTACTGGCCTCAGGTTATGTAGACCTCGTTGTTGAATCAGGTCTCAAGGTGTGCTGTATTTAATTTGGTGTGACCTTTAACCATGCTTTCCCTATTGAATTCTTAGCCAAATTTCTAGAGGATATTAGAAGATTTAGCAATTGTTTATGCATGGTGGTCAAAATCATTTTAGCCTTTCGGCTGCAAAGCTGGTGATATCGTGACTCCAGAGAATCACATAACTTGTATCACGTATCCGCCTCAGCATGTGATGAAATTGAAAGCTACCACTAGATAATTTATGATTGTCATATACACTGATGTTCTGTTATTTACCTTTTTCCAGCCGTATGATTTCCTGTCCCTGATACCTGTGATTGAAGGTGCCGGTGGGATTATAACTGATTGGAAAGGGCATCAACTTTGCTGGGAGGCTTCTTCTAAGGCACAGGCAGCTAGTACGAATTTCTGTAGCTTTCACTACTCGTTCTGTGAAGTCAATTTGACGACCATAAAGGTTATAACTAGCCAGTGCACCATACATGTGCTGAACCAACTCATTTCCTTTTTCCTCTTTTGCAGATTTCAATGTAGTGGCAGCAGGAGATAAAGGAGTGCATCAAGAAGCCCTAGACACACTACAATGGGGTAGGCCAGCATAGAGCCCCATATGCAGGTACAACTGAGATTTGGGTTCAGCCTCCTCCGAAGTATCAGTTTTATTTAGGATGCACCATCAAAGTGGTTCCAATGAGGCAATAAATTATCGTCTGCCAGGATTTGAAGTCAAACTTTAAATATCATCTTAACAATCAAAGAACTTGATTGTATAGCTAATTTATGTAGGACAAATTATTTTCTTTACTCGCCATACAACATTTATCTGTGGTTGCTTAAAAGGGCAAGTCCTATTAGTAATTAAACCTTTGGTTTGTTACAGATTATCGTGACCTTTCAGATTATGGGCATATAAGCATTTCTCTCAAATGAACAATATTCATCATTCCCATTCTTTGGTTAATGATATAGATTATCGTGACCTTTCAGATTATGGGCATATAAGCATTTCTCTCAAATGAACAATATTCATCATTCCCATTGTCTGAAGTAACAAAGACTAAGATGGCTGTGCCGGTTGTGAAAAATCTTCAATCAGCTGCAGAATAGGCATCTCCTTGGAAGCGGCATTTCAGAGGGATCTGATGAAACGAGGATACACTGCATCCACCAGTGGTACCAAACTTGTAGAACTGGCACCTAATCCTTCCCAAAATCAGTACTATAATGAGCACTTGATTCAAGCTTCTTAGCTTCATTCAGTTTCCTCACAGCCTAGGAAAAGTTTCAAGCACGAGAAAGTCAAATTCATTGCAAAAATAAATCAGGAAAGATGCAATAATTGATTCCTACACACACGCAGACGCACATACACACCCAATGCATCACATTTTTCTGACCAATCGGGGGATAGCAGGTACAATTCATAATTGCGGGAGTTCAATATTAGCCAAAAGATAGGCTGATGCAAGAAAATAACATAAATAACAGACCTGCCAAATACGAAAATGACAATAGTTTGGCTGCTTATCCTGCTTTCCTAAGTGCATCTATGAATTCAACTTTCAAGAGAAATTTCGCTATAGATATCTCAAAGTGCAGGAAAAGTTACCTTCATAAAATCTTCATGAATAACATAATCGCGCTCTGCCCGAATTGCAGACATTCCAGCTTCAGTGCAGATATTACGAAGGTCAGCCCCATTAAATCCCTGAACAAGCAACATGTTAATAAAACTGCTGTTCGACAACATTACTAAGAGGGTAAAAAAGCACTTCTAGCCCACCTCAGCAAGTTTAACAACAGCCTCATAATCAATTTCGCCATGCTTGGCTATCCCAGCAGCATGTATTTTGAGAATTTCCATTCTCGACTGTTCATTAGGTAATGGTATCTCTATTTTCCTGTCTAAGCGACCAGGTCGAAGTAGTGCAGGGTCCAGAACATCAGGTCTATTAGTTGCCATTATCATTTTAACCTGCAAACAACAATTCAAATCACATTACAGTGTAGTCGAGCTAGTATTCCATGCAAGTGGAAAAAGATGCTTGAACTTGGGTAAATATTTCCATATTTAACACTGGATTAAACAAGACCTTCCCAAGCTGGTCAAACCCATCAAGCTGGTTCAGCAATTCCATAAGTGTCCTCTGAATTTCACGGTCAGCACTTGTACCCTCACTAAATCGACGTCCACCAATGGCATCGATCTCATCCATAAATATGATGCAGGGCTAAGGAAACAGTCTTCTTTAACGTCAATTCAATCTAATTCAAATTCTTATATTCAGTTAGACAAAAAGTTCACAGTGCATCTAATACTTACTTGGTGATCACGGGCATAACCAAACATTTCCCTGATCAATCTTGCACTCTCACCTATATACTTATCAATAATAGCACTTGATACAACCTGCATGGTTATTCTTGTAAGAAGCTACAGGCATGACATGAAGACTGTATGAGAGGTTTTAGGATCTACTCACCTTTAAGAAGTTGGCATCTATGTTACTAGCAATTGCTCTGGCCAACAATGTCTTTCCAGTTCCGGGGGGTCCATAGAGAAGTACACCCTAAAACAGGTCCACAATGTATTGTCGAAAAAACAAGCGATGGAATATTAAGAATCACCAACTACGCTTTATGTGGTGTTACCTTGGGAGGTTTAATGCCAACTCTTATGAAGAGTTCAGGATTCATCAGAGGTAATTCGATAGATTCTCTCAGTTCTCTGATTTGATCTGACAGCCCACCTACAGCAGAATAACTAACATTTCCAGGATCTTCATGAAGCATATTATAAACAACAGGATCTACCTGAAGTATACATCCACAATAATGCATCAGCAAAACTAGCCATAACCAGTTAAACCTTAAGCATTAGTATCAAGCGCATTTGTGTACCTCACGAGGGAGAGCTCGCATAATTGTCAGTGTTGTCATATCAAGAACCACCCTGGTCCCTGCTGTAAGCTTGTCTTTGTCCACCTTACTGCGGCATCCAACCACATATCTCGGGCCACTGCTTGCTTTGACTATCACTAATATGGCAAAATAAAACAATATTTCTTAAATAAAAAATATGGAAGCACAACTGGAATCAGATAAATCAGGACAGTGACCTAGCCTATAGTAAGAAATCAAATAAAATATGCAAGCACTACTCAGTAACGGCTAATGCCAGTGGTTGCAAGACCTCTTTAAAATAATCTTGTGTTTGTAGATTGCAGAATCCATCTATCTGTTCTACCGAGGATTTAAATTAATAGTCTTCCAGAAGCAAATATGGACCAGAAACATGTAATAGAGACGAAGTGCAAGAAGATAAGTAACAGTCCAGTCCTAGAATGTTGCACATTTTAAGAACGAGAAGGAAATAGATGTCTTACAGCACTATTTAAAAACCAAAGAAGAGGAAAGAGATGTCTTACAGCAATATTTAAAATCAAAGGAAAAGGAAATAGATCTCTTACAACGTTCATTATCCAGAGGCCTCAGTACTTCGCCTATGATCTGCCCAACACTCTGGAGTGACTTCAAATCATCTTCTGTTTTAGCATATTCCTTCTTTGTAGCTCTTAAATTCTCCCTGGCTGTACAAAATCGGATATTGCTATAGTGTATTACATATTCCAAGACAAAGGAAAATTATACATGATAAAGATAAAAGTTGCTATCTACCAGCTACATAGTTCAGATGTACCATCGAACAAAAAGCATGCACCAAATCCATTCACAAAAAGGTGTAGCAGAAATAACAACCATCAAGTTCTGGAGAAATTAAAGCACCTCAAGTTTTTTTCTTTTTTAAAATAAAGGATTTATTCAACTCTAGTCATGTAAAATTAACCATAAGTATAAAAATGAGAAGGAAAAGCAAATGCATCACAATTTTCTGGTTGCTTCTAGAGAATTACATCCACGCATGAACCATGGTAATTTGCTTATGCCGCGTCTCAAAACCTAAATCAATTAGTTTCAAGATGCCCCAGCTAGGCTTCCTATAAAAAGAACTAATGCCCCTGCATGAAGCAATTGCCCAGTCACACTGAGTAATAACAATCAGACTCAAGCAGTAATCAGATTGAACTACAACCAAAATCCAAAGTCTAAAGTGATTCCATATTTCTAGTTTAATGCGTGATGAATCAATTGAATTATCCAATTCAATTTGTTCAAGCAAAAACATCCGCATGGAGCTCAGTTCCATCAAATAGCCATACAATAGCATGTAATAAAGTTATTCTAAAATGTTAAATGCATGCATCTGCAACTACAAAATAGACAAACCAAAACATAAAATCCACCGCCACTATCTTGATCCATAGCTCATCATACATTCAATAACCCCCAACAGCACAAAGCCAGACTCCGTAAATCCTCCTTAAATCAGACGCGTGAAAACACACACCAATTAGAACCAAAACAAATTAGTAACACACAATGCAACATAGATCGACGGTTTTCAGAGAAGGTGATCACAAGTCAACACTACAGCACAGACACAAATGAATTAGGGTTTAAAAAACGCGATTACCAGACCGAACTCGGCCTTCCAGTTCTTTGTGGTTTAGGAGCTTTTTCCGGTACTCAGCCATCGCCAACTTGCGGCGAGCATCCTCGTTTTCGCTAGCCATTGACATCTTCCTCCTCCTCCTCCACCTCCTTCTTCCTTCCTTTTGTCTTTCGATTTTTTGGGTTAATGTCTTGTTCTATTCTAGTCTGGAGGTGATCTCCGTCCAGCTTGCTAACGAAGAAAAGAGAGTTCTCTACTGAGGAGCATTTGTGGAATTGGGCCGTAGATGTAGGCCACTCTATTATGAGACATGGCCCATTCTCCACTGTTTGGTTACGGAGAATTCCTTAGCCGTTATTTCTCGGGAAATGCAGATTTATACCATTTTTTAAAATTAAAGAGTATGTATATGTACTCATCACACAAAGTAAAACAAAATTTCGAATGGCAATCTAATCATCCCCAGAGCTTTCAAATTATATACAACACAATAATTCATAATGAGATTTAAACTTTTGAACTTTTTGCTGTTTGCCTTTCCATTAAAAATTCCTTTATTGTCTTCTCCTTAATGAAAATGAATAAGAGGTTATTATACAGCGACCGAATATTAGACCATCTCATAATGACAGAATCACCAAGTTGTCTCCATTATCATCATCCCAGTGCGCTTGTTAATCCTGCAAATTAGATGTAATTTGCTATCTTCACCAACTCATTATACCGAGAGATATTATCAACAGCGTTTCCAGGTAAATCTATGGCAACAAAGAATCAATTGGAGGTACGATTCATGCAGGAGCAGCAAACATGAGCATAGACATCAAATATTGGGCACTGCTAACAGGGCCATACTTTCTTTTCCCTAATTTTCAAGATTCTACATACACAAACCTTACTAATGACAAGTTACATAGTTAATATCTCACCTAATCTAGTGAGTTAGAATACATCATAGGATCAGGGCAAACTCAGTTTCTCGTCCAGGCTAGACTGATCCAACCTCCTGTCAAAAATCGCAAGTACCTAAAAACAAATATTCCTCTAGTTGCAAGCACCAAAAGAATCACCATTTTCTTTGTATTCTACAAAGTTAGGGTGAGATATGCTGATCGAGATCAAAACAAGGAAGATGAATAGCTATTGTTCCCTTTTCTTCTTGCTATTCTCGGAGCTCCCACCATCAAGCATTACCACATCATTGTTATTATCAGCCTCTTCTGCTTTTCTTTTAAATTTTGCCTCATTTCTAAAAGATGAAGCATCTGAACTAGCAGCACTGGAAATGTCGGATAACTTCCTTTTCTTCGCAATTTGTGCTGGGATGATTTGTAACTCATCATCGTCTTCCATCACTAGAGAAGTAGTTTCAGACACACGAGAGGTGCTCGCACCATTATCAGTAGATCCCTTCCCATTCTTTTCTACAGCCAGAGGCTGTGTCCAGCCAGAGAGAACCATTCCATCAGGTTCCTTTTCCTCATCAAATTCCTCCCTGCAAAATTTAATGTGGGACTATAACTCAAAAGAAATTATACCATTTCAGCAGCAAGGAAAACAGGCTTAGCCAATCCAACCTCAAACAGATCAGAAAATTATATATCCCAAAAATAGGGTAGTGTCCCATTCCTCATGTGAGTGAAGAAAAAAAAAAAACAAAATTCAGTAGTCACTTCAGGAGAAAGATGTGTCAACATTGAATTTGTCTGTGACGCAAAAGCTGTCAAAGCCTGCAATTACACACTGATCTTTGAGCCTGCTAATACATGTTGCTACTTTCCACTTGTGAAGAAGTAATGATTTCAAAATTTCAGGCACTAGAAGCAAATGGGCAGTGAAATGATGGGATCACATGATAATCCACTAAAACTTTTTTTTTTAACTAGATAGATTAGATAATTTCATATGCATCTACATGACAGAAAACCCAAAAGATAATTAAGAAAGATATTGCCAAGAATCGCAATCAAAAGTAACACAGCAAATGTAGCGCAAATGCAAGCAAAAAAGATGAAATTCTAACACAGCTATGCATCGCTCTTTCATAAAGTGATAAGATCAGAAATATTAAGCAACAGAAACGACATTGGCATGATACAGACCTGTGCTTAACATTAATGCTACATTTTAGCTCTTGCTGAAGATCCTCAACAGTAAGGATTGTTCCGCCAATGACTGGAGAAGGAAGCTCAGATAGTACCTAACACAAGATGCACAAACTGAGCAAGACCCCATTGCCAAAAACATGGAAAGGCTTAAGGTACATTTGAATGAGAGGATTTGAATTCAAGGAAGGATTCAAATGATTCCATGTTATATGGGTTCACAGTGCCTCAAAATATAGCTAAAATGGGAGTTCATGAATTTGCAACCCATTGCAATACTGATTATCCAAATAAGTCCAGTTGATTGACTATTATGGATTCAAGATCCTTAATCCCAAATCCATTAATCGAATACAACCTAAACAACTTATAATGACGGACAAAATGAAGAGGCAATTAACCTTTTCCAAATTTGCTGCATAATTGGCAACTTCATCCTCCTCAAGATCATCACCAACCTCGTACAGAAGGGAAGAACCATGCATGATCAGAGGCAAATTCATGCCAAGCTTTGCTTTCACAATCTTGTCAACAAGGTCCTTCAACTTTGAGCCATGTGTATTTATCTCCAGAGTCAAAGGCGTCTACTTGACAAAAGCATATTATTGCATTAAAACAACATTATTCAAGCAATTGAAATGCAGTCCATTCAGCTAAAAAAATGAAACTTGTAAACTAGACAAAAGTTGGAATTTTAAGGGAAACAAGAAAACCAACAGACCTCAGAGCAGACATAGCATGATTTGTTTGGCTCAAATGGCTCTACTGGCATTAGAAGCATCTTTCTTGAAGGATGCTCAAGGCAATAAGTCATCCTACAGATAACAGAACCAATTAGAATATGAAATTAAACAAATAACAGTAAATACATAGTGAATTAATCTTTAGTTAATTAGAAAAAGGATGCTAATTTATCAGGCTCATCACATTTATATAGTTCCTCAGATGAACAGGAGTTCAGTAGAAGTATGGAATTATTCCCCCCTTAAAATACAAAGAAAGAAGGAAATTATATGCATCCCTCAGTCCAAGATAATAGGCAAATTTCATTTAATCTAAAAATTAAAACACATCAAATAGTAATTAGGTGACTAGGTAAGGCATGTGAGCAAATGGTGGTATAACCAATACAACCTACCTATAGTTTTTAATATCATTTTGCAGCACCTTAATAGCCTCAATCACAATCAATCCAGCAATGATGGCATTTGTTGTCGCAACAGCATGTACAATATTGCCGGCAATACCTTTGGCCTCAAAAAGGCTATGCAAAGGTATGCCAAATGAAGAAGCTCTGATATTTGCTGCAGCTGTAACAAATTCAACAGCTAGCTGATCATCTTTGTCAAAAGTCAAGTTACCAATCTCCTGGAAAGGAAAAATTTGGGTATCAACTACAATCAAGGAATACGCGATGAAGAATACTGAGAACTTTAGAAAATTAAAGAAGTTGTGTCAAACCTTTTCTCGTTTTGAAAAAAATAATTTCAGGGCCTCAAGAAATATAGCTGAGTTCTCCTTTAAGCTCCAAAGATCCTGTGGATTTTTCAGGCCAAGAGATGCCATTGCAGAAATTGACGAAGGGTTTCCAGCTACCAAATTTTTAGCCTGATTTCCATTCTGACTGACAGGTTCAACAGGAATTACATCTTTGCTATAAATAGGCCTCGGCCTGTTACGATTTTTCCATGTATCTTCATTTGATAAAGCTAACTCGATGTTGTAACCAAAAACGTGATCAAATATTCTCCGTCCGTAGTGTTCAATATCTTCTTCATTTTTGCGTTCAAAAACATCTTCAGATTGTTGTGATGAGCTGGAAGCATCACTTGCACGCACGTTCAGGTCATTATCCTGATTCTTGTCCCCAAATAATTTTGCAAAAAGCAGGTCCTTCGCCCATACAATACAGTGAACAAACTGCAGTTTTGAAGCAACACATGATAACATTGTAGCAAAAAGTTCATGAGTCTTGCCATCTAGGACTAATTAAGGGCTAGAACAGAAGCATTATTTTCAACCAGATAACTGCAATCAATTAGTATCATCAAAATGTTAATGCTCCCAAACTGTCCAAAGAAAGAAAGTGCTCTCAAAATATCTGCCAAATACAAGTGGTCGTATTCATGCAGACAAGAAGCAGAAATGATCTAATAGCACCTGCACAAGGTCCATATACTAAAAAGTCTACTCAAATGACCACTTCATATGCATCTACTTAGGCAGCAGCAAATTTTTAGTCCCATGCAAGATAAGCACAATTAAGGTTCCAGTATCCTGCAGTTATAATCTAATGCATGATGAAGTGAAGCATAGTTCTTATAGAAGAAAAGTTCACAGCACAAGGAAGAAATTAATACAGAGGCGCTTATACCTTTGATGGAGTACTTGTGATAGTGCAAACAGGGTAAGTTTTGGGAGCTGGCTTAGGCTGGCATTCATAACATTCTGTTCTACCCTTTATGTGAACAGTAACCTGCCTCCAATTATCCAAAGATATAAAAGATTTTAGGAAACACTTTGACAGTAAATTATAGGCATGAATAATTCAAAGGAATAAAGGAAAATATTTTAATAAAGGTTGCTGAAGCAAACTTATGCAAGAAGTACAAACCGGAAGATTAAACTTATCTTGTTACACAAGCAGTAAAGTACATCCTATTCCAGTGAGCTATAAACAGCATGGTTCACTACTGGAGATTCTAATGCAATGACAGTAGTAGCACAAATTAAGTATAAGTGCCTATAAACTCTTACAAGAAAACACCACCTGTCCCAGAAAGCCAGTGGTCCCACTTTCAACCAATGGCACACCAGCTGCCAAGCAAAGACGGTTCACATGTCGTCTGGCATCTAAGTTGTCAAGCCCATTCAACACAACATTAAATTGCTTAAAGAAATCAACATTGAATTCAGGGTCTTTCACATTTGCATGGTATGGAGTAATGCTGATGTTAGGTCTAAATTTCAGCACTGCATCACGAGCAACCTGGTTGAACATTTATCCAGATAATATTAGGAAAAGGTCCGAGGATGACAGCAGCCAGCACAATAGAAGTTGAGTTCTCTACTCACTTTGGCCTTAGATTGCCCAACATGTGATTGTCGAAACAAAAACTGTCTGTTTAGGTTGCTGACTTCAATTGTATCCATGTCAATCTGCAAAGCAATGTCAAAAATATTACATCCTTCCACATGGGATTATGTATTTGATAAAATAGAAGATGATTCTTAAAAACATCTAAAATTATGCTGTGAGTATAACTGACTTTCTCTACTAATTCTCACCGACTATCAGTAGAAGAAAGTTAATGATGTACGATTTATCGAGTACTAGTTCCTATATGATTAATACTGAATATAATCAGAGGAAAGTATGGGATGAAAGATGCATCAGATATAGTCCCAATCTGATAGGTTTCTTCTTCTTCCACATAATTAAAAATCGATCTAAATAAATAAATTCTCCATTCCCTTCCATGTCTTTGCAGCATCTCGAACAGACAAGCATCCAAGCTCAATCTAACATTTTTGTGCCTCCCTAAATCGCATAAGCTTATAGGCAGGTCTTATTATATTGCCAAACATTAGGTAGCATAGAACTGAAGCATCAGATCTAATTTACAAACCCAACTAACAAATCACTTCAAAGTCAAGCACAACTATTTTCAACCCAAATCCACACACCCTATTTCCTCTCACCGACATGCACCCTAAATTTTTCAATCACTCAGCCTCGCCAGATGCTCACACATAATCGCAGAAAAACCTACTAAACCTTCTCTAAAACACGCATAGCACACTACAACTGCAAGGTGCAACCTAGGCTGCATTAAGCTCAGCCAAATAAGCCTTTCCTAAAACCCTAGATACAAAACCGTAAAAATCTATGGTGATACAAATAACTCAAAGTAGCCTAGAAAATACTCCAACAGTGCAAAATATGAGAAATTCTACTCACTATGTGGACGTCTTTGAAACCTGACAGCGCGAGGGTTTTGAGAAGTTCGCATCCAATACCGCCGGCGCCCACCATAAGCACTTTTGCGCCCTAACCACACCAGATATTCAGTACTCAATTGAGTTAAAGTTAAAAAAACTATACAATCATGGCAAAATAGAGCAAATACGGTACCTTAATTGCAGATAGCTGTTGCTCGGAAGCCATTGCAGACACGGAATCAGAGCAAGTCAGCGGTTGAACAATAGAGACGCAAAACTACGCGCAACTAATGCAAACGATAGAATAAGAATTTGTGCGGAATTGGAAGCGTTGGGGGACTGAAACAGCGAGGGAATCTTTCGGGAAAATTTCTTGAGGAATGGGCGCCAAAAGAAAATGTTACTCTCCTCTTTTTATTGTGGAAGAAAGAAGAGAGTGTCTTTGGCTGCTGGAAGTCGAAAAGGGAAGAGGGGATAGAAAATAACCACTGCTGCTTCCATTTTTACTCTTTCTTTACACTTGTTTGACTTTGGAATTGTGTTTCAGTATATACTAATTTTTTGACATCCAAACAAAAAATTGTAGCTCAAAATCACGGAATCGCCCCCTACACAAACCATGTAACATGTTAGCTTATTTTGCTTTTTATATTCAAAATAATAGTAATATTATATTCAATATGATAATAATTTACCAGAATAAGAAGTACCTTATCGAATATATATATAGGTAAATTATAATAAGAATCTTCTAATTTTTTTTCTGTATAATTACAAATACCTCATCATTATATACAATTTATAAATAATTACTTGATTCTAATGATTGTCCAAACATTAATCCAGTCCATCAGTCTCTGTTAGATTTTAACCTGTTTTTACGGTGAATTAACCAACATGTCATTTTTTGTAGTGAATTATAATTTTACTGCTTAAATATATATATATATGGATAATTACACTTCTCTTTCCTGAGATTTGGTGTGATTACACGTGCATCTTCTATACTTTGAAAAATTACATCTAGCACTCTTGATGTCGTTTTCTTATAACAAATAAGTCCCTCCGTTAGTTAATATTCACTAAACTTGCTTATATTAACAAAAAATATTATGCATTCATTTCTTTTTATTAATATAAACAGATTCAGTTAATTTTAACTAACAAAATGACTTAATTATTAGACAGAAGCAAGATTCATGGGTGCTAGATGTAATTTCTTAAACTATATATAATTTATGTGTAATTATACCAAACGTTAAGGGAGTTGAGTTTAATTCTCCCGTACATATATATTATACAAATTTTCAATTTTTTCATACACCTCTTCATAATTTTTTATAAAATTTTATTTTTTTAATTAAAAAAATACTATTATAGTAAAATCCACAATTCAAAACCTCCATAAAATGATTATACGAAGAGATTGAGGCTATTAGTTAATGAGCCCAAGAAGTTAAAAAGTATATGAAAATTGAAAGGGAAAGAAAGTTTCAAGTTAAGAAAAAAGAAATTAAAATATTTAGTGAAATAATATTAAAAGTTTAAAAATAAAAAAATAAAATAACAAATAAAAAAAGGTTTGGTCTCTCTTAATTAATATTAATAATAATAATAAAAGTATAGATAATAGAGAGATAGATAGATAATGATAAACCGCATTAAACCATCTAATTTGAAATCAGATGGTAAAACTGTCAATCGAACAAATCCACTCTGGCATTAAAAAAATATGTTCTGGCATTATTAATGGAGATAAAGGGCAAAAGAAACGAAACGTTTTCTCATTTTTCTTTTTAACTTTTTCTTCATTCCTCAGTTGCTGCAGTAAAGCTCACACTCCCAATTAACGCTCCGTATTCTGTTCTCTGGCAATCACTCCCAGGAGAAAAATCAAAAAATCCTCTGGACCAATGTAAGTTTCGATTCTTGTATTCGCGTATTCAACTGTGCTTTAAACGTAAACAAAAAATTTGCCCTGTTAATTTGTGCTTCTAATTTTTGTTTGTACAATATTTGGGGGTTCCGGTGATTGTTAGATACTCGGTATTTTTTGTTTATATTTATGCTAATCAGTGTTATACAATCGTGATATTAACATGCATATGGTGTTTATGTTGAATAGAGTTGACAAATTTTGTGCTTCTCATTGTTTGTCGGTGTATTCAGTGTGACATGGCTGCGGCTACTGAAAGAAATTATTACCAGAACCCGATCCTGAGACGATTTCCGGCCACTAGTTCAAGCGGTAAGTTTTGTCCTTCAACTTAATTATTGGATTATTTTTAGTCAACAGAACCACATTATATTATACACACGGTTGCTTTTGTCGCCGTTTCTGTGATTTTTGCCGAGGCCATTCTCATTCTTGTTGATTCTTTTGTGTAATTTTATTTAGAGTAAGAAATTGTAAAGCTGTTTGTTCTAAATACTTTTTAGCGTCTTTATATATATTACATATGTTATATCTATTAACTGTTTTCTGAATTTGACTTTAATCAGTAGATTTGGGCTCAAAAAGGCGCAAAAGGATAAAAACTGATGAAGGAAGGGAGTACAAAGATAGTGCTTTCTCTGCTTCATGGCGTTTTGAATCTGATCAGAGAAGAAATCGGACAAATTCAGTAGTTGCAGATCATTCTGATCCATTCTCTCTAAACAATCTGCTAGAAGAGTTGGACTCTGGCAAATATGGAAGTGTAACTAAAGATATAAAGGAGCTTCTCATGCGGAGGAGGCAGTTACTGGACTCCTTCTATGCAGTGGATCCCGAACTTCCATCTGCATGTCTTGATGTGCAAAATAAAATGGCACCAAAGACAACTGAACCAGCTGCTTCGAATGTGATTGACCTAGATGATGATCAGGATGCAAGTAGTGTTGCAGTTCAATGCTTTTATCCAGCAACACAGCAATTGAATAATGCTGGACCAGTTGTTATCATCGATTCAGACGACGAAGATGCCATGGGTCAGAACTGGAGACCCCCTTATCTGGAAGTTAACTTGAAGAAGCCTTCTGGTAATCTTCTCATGAAGGACTTTGTGGTAAGGAACTCTAGTTCACCTGTATCCAGCTCTCATCAAGTCATACCCTCACTATTTGAATCAACTGGCCTTATTTCATGTGCTCTAGTGGAACTGGACCATTATGCATGAAGAAAGATATATGTACAGTACTTGCAGTTTACAATTTGTGTGGCATGCAAGCTATTTGTTCAAGGTTAATTAGGCGACCCAAGTTCTTTTTTGGATGGGATTTCCTGACTGTTTCCATGGTGGCTGGAAAGGCATATTCATGCATTTATTAGGTATAACACTGTTATTTATGCAGCTGATAGTGCCATAACATATGCAGGACTGGAATTTTGTTCGAAACCAAAGTTCTCGAGAAGCAGATGCATATGTTGATGATGAAGCTGAACCCGCACATTCTGGTGGTGTAACTGAAACCATAAAAGATAAAGGTGAATATGTTGGCCCGGAAGATGATATGGAGGATGAAAGTGGTGAGCTTTCTGATACAAATTCTGACGGTCTGGGTGATATTTGGAATGAGATGACAGTTGCATTGGAATGTTCAAAGGTAGACTCTTACTATTCATTTTGTGATCTGGTAATGATGATAAATCATCTGAACCTTGGAACCTTGGCTGTTCTGGGTACGAGATTCTGCAGATAGATTAAGCATGTGATCTGTTGCTCCAATTCATAGTCAGCATAACTTGGCCATCATTGGTGAAAGATTTGAGAATTTGTTATTCTTTGGATTGTAGGTTTCTTCATATGCTTATCTTGAAATGGTTTGCTAGAGAAAGTGTCTTCTATTTTGGCATGACGGTTAATAATGCACTCAGTAAGAGAAGAGTGAAGGATAGGAGAAACCTTGGAACTAGTTTTTTGCTGTTCAGTATGAGTGTATATGGGATGCAATAATCCTCTGGTATAGGAGAATTCACCAAGGATAACTTGATATTGGAACATGTTTGGCCTGTATAACTAAAATGGTCAAATAAAGAGATAAATTTGAAAACATGTTAAATAATCCCCACCCAACCCAATATTCGTAATGTTTTTTCATGTTTTTGTTTCTGACATTGGGGGTTTAGTTTGACAACATCAATTTATTACTCAAAACATTAAATGGCTTTTCTTCAGTTGAAGATTTTTGGGGATGTATCTTAATTATTTGTTGCTGGCCTGGAAGAGATGACTCAACACCAGTGTCATCTATGTTGCATGAGTCTGTAGCTCCTGTGAAATTTGCAGGCATACGAGATTCATATATGACGTTAAACCATCAGTACTGTGCTAAAATGTTATTTCTTTGCTGTATGAGATACTGAAGCACTACCTATCTTCTGTAAGCCATGACATAAGTGAATTATTGAATAATACTAGACACAGGCAATGTTCAAAGAGTCTTAATAATGATCTGATTGCATCTTCCATTCCGTGATGCGTTCTGGAGGAAAATATTCCTACTACAGGAATCACTATCTCTAGATTTACCTTAAGATGTGCTATTACCAAGTCCAAGATGCACACTGAATATCTCAGTGATAATGGAATATCTTAGTGAATGTCAATATGTACAAATGATGAAGTGTCAAATAGTCTTATATATGTGTTGTTTGAATCTTTCTTTAAAACCTTTTGCATTATTCATAACAATATCCAGTTATGTGCTATCTGTGCAAGCTGTGTCTTTGTTTTGCCAATTTCAATTTTTCTCCTTTGCTTTCCTAGTATATCTGAAACGCTAACCTTTTCAACTAAATCTTGAAACTGCCATCCAAGCTATGTAGTTTTTTATTTTTCCAGTTATTAAATCTTTCTGTTTCATTTATCTTACTTTAGGGAGGCAAATTTTATTGTTGCCTCTTGGTTTTATTAATCCTTGATCAATCCACAGAACCAGACGTCAGTAACAATTTTTTCTGTACGTCACAGGATGCCACTGAAGATGCTACCCTTGATGAGTATGATGCTGGGGATGAAGAAGAGTGTGAGCATTCATTTATACTGAAAGATGATATTGGTGATGTCTGTCGCATTTGTGGGGTCATTAGGAGAGGAATTGAAAAAATAATTGAGTATAATTTCTCAAAGGTATGGCTTTCAGTTCTGTATGCTAAAATTTTTAGTATGTGGTTCTGGCAGTTTCTTACACATAGCAAAGTTGCTGGAAAATAGAATCTAAAAGCACGTGCTTGCTTTAAATTTTTTCTGAATTTATTAGTGTTCTGTTGAAATTAATAAAGTCAATCTGACAAAGAACATCGACGCATGTAAATGATTTGGCTGTTCTATTTAAAATCCAGGGCACAAGGAGTACAAGAACTTACAGATATGAAGGACGGACTACCAGAGAGCTAGATCAAACAGAAATTTTCCCTGATGGGTTCAAATTATCTGATGGTGATTTCACTGCTGCTGAGATTTGCCCACATCCACGCCACAGGAAGGAGATGAAACCCCATCAAATTGAGGGCTTTAATTTTCTTCTAAGCAACCTTGTGACAGATAATCCAGGAGGTTGTATAATGGCACATGCTCCTGGTTCTGGAAAAACATTCATGATAATCAGTTTCCTCCAGAGTTTCATGGCAAAATATCCTGGCGCAAGACCTCTGGTTGTGCTGCCGAGGGGCATCTTGGCAATTTGGAAAAAAGAATTCCTTAGATGGCAAGTTGAAGGCATACCTCTATACGACTTCTACTCAGTTAAAGCAGATAGCCGTGCGCAGCAGCTTGAAGTTCTGAAGGAATGGGTCAAAGAGAGGAGCATATTGTTTTTAGGCTATAAGCAGTTTTCCTCTATAATATGTGATACTGATGATGGTCAAGTTGCTGTTGCTTGCCAAAATTATTTGCTGAAAGTTCCTAGCATTCTCATTCTAGATGAAGGTCACACTCCTCGGAACCAAGACACTGATGTTCTGACCTCCCTTGAGAGGGTTGAAACTGCAAGAAAAGTGGTTCTGTCGGGAACGCTCTACCAGAACCACGTAAAAGAGGTTTTCAACATTTTAAATCTGGTGCGGCCAAAGTTTCTGAAAATGGAGACTTCTAAAGCTATAAGGAGACGAATCTTGAGCAGGGCAGAGATTTCCAGTCGAAGAAATCTCATGAAACATGGCAGAGAAAATGAATTCTATGAGTTGATAGAACACACCCTAATAAAAGACGAAAATCATATGCGGAAAGTGACTGTAATACAAGACCTGCGTGAAATGACCAGAAAAGTCTTGCACTATTACAAGGGTGATAACCTGGATGAACTTCCAGGACTCGTGGATTTTGCTGTCTTTCTCCGGCTCAGCCCCTGGCAAAAGTCTGAAGTTAAAGAGTTAACGAAAAGCTTGGCTAGAAAGTTCACAATCAGTGCACAAGGCAGTGCAATCTATGTACACCCAAAGTTGAAGGCTCTCGCAAAGAATTCCGGTGTAAAAGACAGAGTTGATGAGGAGAAAATTGATGTGGTCGTGGAGAAATTAGATGTGAAAGAAGGTGCAAAGCTTAATTTCTATCTGAATCTTCTCCAGCTCTGCGAATCAAGTGCTGAGAAGCTACTTGTTTTTAGCCAATATCTTCTGCCCCTGAAATTTTTGGAGAGAATGACAGCTAAGGTGAAGGGTTATAGCGTTGGCAGGGAGATGTTCATGATCACAGGTGACTCAGATGCTGAGACACGGGAATCTTCCATGGAGAAATTTAACTGTTCACCTGAAGCTCGGGTGTTTTTTGGTTCAATACGAGCATGCGGTGAAGGAATATCCCTGGTGGGGGCTTCACGCATCATTATACTGGACGTGCATTTAAACCCCTCTGTCACCCGCCAAGCAATAGGACGAGCATTTAGACCTGGCCAGGTGAAGAAAGTATACACATATAGACTAATCGCATCTGGCTCACCAGAAGAGGTGGATCATATTACCTGCTTCAAAAAGGAATCCATAGCCAAGATGTGGTTCGAATGGGATCAGTGTAGTGGTCACCAAAACCCTGAGATGGAGACCGTCGATGTCAACAATTGTGGAGACATCTTTCTGGAAACTGCACGATTAAATGAAGACGTGATATCTGTCTTCAAAAGGTGAGTGAACTTTTATTTCCCATTTGGTGCATGTTTCCGGACCAGACGCGACTGTTTCCTTGTATTTGTGCTTATTTTCAGGTAAATGCCAAGAAAAAGTTCATGATTTATTCTTGTCAAGGATCTCAAGCTTCTCAGCTATGACGTTGCTGCATTGCTCGTTGATACTGAAGACGAATATCTAGCTATGAAACTGTTAATATGTTCAGTGGAGCATTATGAATTTTCCTGAACATGAAATCATATTTGTGATTTTGGATCTGGTTCTACTATCTTCGAGACATTTTGTATATTATTAGCTAAACAAGGTTGCTGTATAGCTAGGTCTATGCATATGAACTTGTGTCAGTAGTCTTGGATTTGCATGGGTTAAGCTAATCTTTTCTTCTGCCTTCTGTTGCATTTAATATGCGTGCTATCGTATGCTGCTGGTCGCATTTTGACTTCATGTTCAATTATATACATATATTTTTTTAATTTCAAAATAGCAGAATATTTGTTTATGAAAGTTAAAATAATATTCTTATTTGTCAGTATCTGTCCTACTCGGAAGCAGCAACCTTCACGAATGCATTCTCGTTTACCCCGACGCTTGGAGAAATCTTTATTCCAAACCTCACGAAAGATTATTGTTAGTACACTAATTAGGGCTTCTCATACTACAATGTGTATAAATTATTAATAGAAAAGGAGAAATTCAAGTGATTTGTAAGGCAAAGTTAGAAGTCTGTTGTTTTCTTGGGATGGAAAGGTTCTCTTATTCTTTAATGGAGTACAACAAAATCATGGTATTCTGGTTTCTACATTAGACCAAACACGCGATTCTTTACAAATACCGCCTTACGACCAATCTTTTCCTACATCAGTACATTCACAAATTTTCATTTGGAAGAAACCTGAGCTTCTTGCTCTTAGCATATAGGATCTGTAGCCGTTCGAATTGATGAAAAAACGACCCTCCATTCTGCTGTTGAAACTACTCCATAAAACTACAGCAGAAGTGACTCCTGTCAGTAGCATTTCTGATGCTACTAAGTCATGTAAAAGATGGGAGGAGGGATGAGACGAGTTGATGTGGTCGGTTTCCTGAATCTATGCAGTCGAATTCTGCTGTCTCATTCCCCATAGCTGAAGCTGCTGTGTTATATACATCAGTGTCTCTCAAGGGAACAAAGCCACGATTGCCCTCACACTGCTGTAATCCTAATGTGAGTGATACTCCACTAACATTGCCAAATCTTTCCAGTTCCGACATTTGGTAGGCGGCTAGCATTCTACTATCATTGCCACAATCCGGATCTACCATTGAATCTGGAAAAGGATTAGAGTCGTTGGTTTGCTTTAGCCCCTCTCTTGTTTTTCCTACCCCATAATCGATTTGAGGTTCTGCCGGGATCATGTTCTGGTAAATGGAATAAGTATCTGATCCTATCATTTGTACATCAGTCATTTGATCAGATTTTGACTCCATGAGTCGCCCTGTGGAAGTTGCAGTTTGATGAACGTCTTCTCCTTTGTCTTCTGAGGCTTTTCGACCAGTCTTTGCAGCTCTTGGTATGGTTTCAGAAGAAGAGTTGGAGTCGATATCAGCATCACCAATTTCTTCTTTGTACATTTCTTCAACCATGGGCTTCCAAAGTCGGACTCGTGCATTTATGAACCAGTTTGAGACCTAAGCCAGGCACAGATAGATCATCAACACAATGTAGGAGTATCAAGCACATTGTGAACCCCCCCAAAATTCCCCTCAAGGAAGAATAAAGGAAACTCTGGAAAGACCAACAAAACTACTTTTTCCCATTGGAATTCATATCATCAGTATCAAGATAAAAGCAACTTAAAATTTCAACCGCAACAGGTGACTCATCAGTACAACAGATAGAGTATCAGCCCGATTGAATTACTTATGCTTTGCTAAATAATGACGCATTTTTACTCAGAGTGCAGTTATTTCACCTGACTTCTTGTTAACCCCGTCTGCCTTGCTAACATGATCTTGTCAGAATCTTTTGGGTAACTGCAGAACAAAAAGCAGCCACAACTTTAATGGGACACTACTGAAGCAGAAATAGCAAGGCAAGGGAATGAAATCTTTATCTAACTTACGGATGGAGGAAGTGTTCAAAAAGCCAAGCTCGCAAGATGGAAACAGAGGTTTCTGGGAGTCCCCTTTGCGGCCTCCAGGAGTGCTGTTGTATCATGCCAAGCTGCTGAAGGGCTCTCTGTTGTCTGAGCTGCTGATCCACATATCGAAGACGGGATATTCCGACTCCTTTGTCGTTTGAAGAAGCATCTTCTTCGCCAAGGTTCTTTCGTGCAACAAGAATCTGGCCATTTATAGCATCACGCAGGCAGCGAAAGTGACGTGAAATTGTCTGAAGTGCAAGTGCTGTGTATGGTTTAGCGGCTCCAGATCCTGCTACCAAATCAAAGGACGACACAATGATCTGCATTTGATGGTAATACTGTCTGTATCGCCTGTCAACCTGCCGCCGTTAATATTCAATGAGAAGTGAATGTGAAAAGCAAATGAGTCCGGAGTTCAGTGTCAAAGTCGGATACAAGTTAGTAGGTTACGTTTTTCATGGTTGGTTCAATACTTGTTGAATCTCCAAAATAGCTCCCTTTGTTTGGTTTAGAGAAAGTAGAATAATTCTGAGGAAATGCATATTTGCAACAGAAAGAAGGAATATTTAAGGAAGTTTACTGATGCCAAAAATAGTACTTCACAAGACAATATTGTGAAGTTCACATCCAAAGGAACTACAAAGCTATACTTTAGAGCTGCATGGAGACTGAAAATGTATACTTGAGCAAATGTAAGCTAATTTATCATAATCAGTAGACATTATCCTTACGAAACCACGAGGCTATATCATATCAGAAACATGTATTCTCACCTCATCCAACATGGACAAAAGCTTGGTAATTTTATTTTGAAGTTCCTGTCTTTCGGCTACTGAGAGCTCGTTCTGAGGATTCCCAATTGGCTTAGGTGGGACTGAAGAAGCAGCAGCTGCAGATGGATCTGAAGCTCCATCCCCAAATTCCCCTTCAACTTCTTTGGATTCCTTCATTAACTCTTTTTTGGCATTTTGCTCCTTGATGGCTTTCTTGACATTAACTATCTCATCAAGCAATTGTTGAGCCGCTTTCAAATATTTGGAATTAGGAACAGCTCTTGCAATACTTGGCATACCATATGTAGAAATATCATTTGTCCCATCTGAATTGATTCCCGAAACATGAGAAACCATGCAATTTCTATTCTCCCCAGGTGGCTTAGTCTGAAAATTATCCTCATTTCCGAAAGATATATTCCTGCCACTATCCTCCCCAGGCATCAAAGTATTAGGACCCAAGATTGAAGAGAAAACCGGGTTATTATTCTGGTATTGAGTAGGTGATATTTGCATTACTGATGGTACATTTGTGCTGAGACTAAGGGATAATCCTTGACCCTGCAAGTTTGGAGCACCTTGAAGAATATCTGAAGATTCCCCTTGCCGATGCATTAACTGGTTTTCTACAGCCCGTGAGCCGCCAAACTGCAATAGAAGTTCTTGTTGTGATGTATTGGAATCTGAAGCAACTGGCTGAACATTCACACTCTGGGAATTCCCAGCCAGTGCATCAGAGTATGGCCCTGAAGAAGATGGGAAATTCATATACATTGTATTTCCTGGAAGAACTGGTGTTTCTGAATGAGAACTGGGCAGAGGCTCCCTTAAGTATAGCATTGTTGCAGCATCCCTTTGAATTTGATTGTTTGGCATTGGAAAATACATGCCCATCTTTCTTTCCTTTTTCAAGATATTGCTTCTGCTGAATTCTATTCTGAGTTGAAAAGCCTAATCTTTTTCTTCCTCACAATCAGCCAGAGAGAGGTAGTCAAAGAGCCCTGTCAATTTCCAGGAAAATCTATGATCACAACTCTTCCAAAAACAATTCTTCATCTGAAAACTTAGATGACAGAAACCCGGAGACCAAAATTGAAATACACGTCAATTAAGCTCAAGGAATGAAAATTTGACATACAAAAATGGAAGTGAACAAAGACAGGCAACATAAAAGAAAAACTGCTGTATTTAAATAAACAAAGCAACCTGTAATCATATATAATCGTATCAACATCATCTAATCCAAGCACCATGAAAGGATAAAGAAAACGAAGTTCCCGTTTTTGCCCAGATAGCAGCTTAGAAGCCAGTAATAATACAATCAAAACCAAAAATTAGTGAATACAAACCTGAATTTCAGTTTGAGTTGTGTGCTTTGTGGGAAACAGAAGCTCCCGGATCCGCCTAAAATAATCAACCTTTAATACAAACAAACAGATCCCGAGACTTGTACACCAACCATCATCCCTTTCTCCTCTCTCTCATACACACACTCTCACAAAAGAAACAAGAAATAGGAAGTAGTAAGGAAACCCAAGAAAGAAAACAGAAGCCTATTTTCTCTTCCGTTGTCTAGTATGGTAGAGTAGCAATTTTTTCAAAGTTCAAAGTACAAGAACATTATCACCCCTTTTAACTCTTTCCTATCACCTTTATGATATTCTACATATGTTCATTCATCATTTACTCTTTTTATCTATTCCCACGTGAGATTTATGCACAAAGTCTCTTTCTCTCTTCCACTTTCTCTCATATATCTACACCACGAAATGAAACCCCCTAAAAAAGGGTCCTCACTCCTCTCTTTACCTATTCCCAAGCCCCACAATCACATAATAAAAATCATGTCTTTCTCTTAATATCCTCCTAAACCCCTTTCCCTGCTCTCCTAGTTTATAGAAATGCAGAAAGAGAGAACCACACAAATCTCTATTCTAACTTTCTTTCTTCTTATCTGCTTGCTGCTGCTGCTGTTGTTATTCTTTGTTGCTTGACTTGGTTAATTCTTTGCTGTTATTGATGATGTTTGGTTATGGAGTGCCAATCTCTAACCACCAGTTGGTAGACCTAAAACTTCCCTTAAACCCTCTCTCTCTCTCTCTCTCTCCAAGTTTCATCTTAGCTTAAGCATGGATGCAAGTTCTGTGTGGCTGAAATTTCCACCATAAAATGCTTTATTTTATTCTTTTGTTGCATTATTTTTGTTGTTCGGGTGGAATATCATAAAGGGTTAGGGAAACTTTTTATCTTTTAAGATTTTCTTCGTTGCACCAATAGGGTGCCCATGTCATGAAAATTTTTGTCTTTTTGTGGCACCTAATTTCTGGGCTTTTTATTTGCCATGTCGACCTTTTAGTTTTCCGTATTCCCATAATAGCCTCTGTAAATTTGCTATAATTCAAAATTTGCCTGGCCTGATCTATAGTTGTAGATTATAGATCGCCAGTATAGGGCCTTCCCCTCTCTCGTTTTGAAAGTAATGACTACCAACCTTTGCTTAATGAAGTTAAGCATATACCTAAAGAGCGGCCTACGCCAGCCGACTCTCTTTGCCTTCCTTGTAATTCTAAGCACCAAAATCCACCAATTTTATACCTTTTTTTTCACTTTTGGAAGTTTGTTGGTATTTGGATTGAAAGCGCATCTTTCTAGTGTAGGAAGCATACTTGGTGGTGCTCAAAACCTTTCTCTTCAACACTTTCCGCATTCTATATATAAATTCCAGATGCTCTTTTTCATTTTTTTCTAAACTTAAATGGATTAAGAAAACAAATGGACTTCAAAATTTCGTACATGTGTAAGTTTCCCTATTTGATGTCAATATTTGAAAGGAATAATTACATTTGTACCTATAATTTGTGGTATACTCATACAAATCACCTATGTTTTTTTGTGTAATTACAAAAATCATTATCAATAATAAAAAAATATAAATAATTTGTATAATAATATTGATGTTTCTGTGATCTGTACGTATAATTTTTTTAAAAAGAAAGAAGTGGTTCTTGTAAATAAAATCATAGACAAGGAGTGAGGATGTAATCTTTCATATTTGAAAATAAGTAATGAACTTCTTTTCCAAGGCATGCCTTCTAAATTTTCAAATAATGTTTTGGATTTGTTTGTTAATAACTATCGAATATTCTTCCAACTAATACTACATTCTAGTAGAACTCTTTAAGATGATGTCGCTATTCTCAAATACCATATATATATATATATGTATATGTATATGGATAATACAACTTTTTGCTATAAAGAAATGAAATTTTGTTAGCTTTCCTCTCACAATGCTTGTTAGTTTTCCAATTAAAAGAAAGAAATGAATGTCAGACCATGAAAAAGTTTTCCAATTTTAAATGTGCATGGGCTATATATTTATGCTTAGTTATAAGTAATATTTGATATTTGACAGGAGAAAGAGTACAAATTGTGCATTCCTAGGCTCGCTCCACCTACTTTAAAGTTCTAACCTAATAATTGCTTCTAAAACATGCACTACATCCGGTTATTTATTATGTATTTTGAATTTGTAGAGAAAAATCTATGTTTTAATCACAATTACACTACTCTTTAAATTCCATATTATGTCAACTTTCATTTATTGTTGTTTTTATTTACATTTAATCATCTTAAAAATCAACTTAGATATAGATAGCTTATTTTATTATGAAAAGTTTATGAGCCAACCTATATACTTCACCTTCCCCTCATTGTTATGTAATTGCCTCATACAATTCATTCATCCAAATTAAATAAAAGGGTATCTAACAAATTCAGTAAAATTACAGGGACTCAAACATAAATAAGGTTACTCATAAAGACTGTCACCTAATTTTGAATAGACTCTAGACAGCGAGCAGCAGGAGATGCAGATATATCAGAAGAGGGAGAAAGAATTACTGTACTCTGAGGGAGAGCATGGGGATTCAAAAAAGGGGAGAATCTAAGGTTACACTAAAGGAGAGAAATCATTGGCCGGAGCATGGGGCTGACCTACACTGGATCCGGTGACATATTCATATGATGAAGATATTTTAAACTTTTCATTTATGTTTTTCATGTAACGCATACGCATATCTCCGCATGCGTGCGCGTGCGTTGCCTCACACGTACGTACTTACAGTTATTATCATGAGTTAAACTCATACCAACATTATTAGAAGGCTATTGTACTTGCATATATTTCATCACCTCCCACCAATAATTACTTTGAGTACCCAAACCAGTGAAACATCTCATTATTGGACTGTCTGTCGGTGCTTTCAACCTCTCGTATCTCAGCATATACCCAATTTTCTACCCACTAATCATGATTTATTACTGATTTTCATAATTGTAATTACAGAGAGGGCTTATGTCATGGTAGTTGGGCTCTTCTAAACAAATCAAATGCCCCAATTGCATCACCCTCAATCACAGCCGGCAACCACAAACCTATACCCCCAACTAATATTAGACACGTAGCAGCAGAATTTTGTCACAATTGATGCGTGCAAATTTTTCATGGAAAAAATCTTAAATTAAATTTACTAAATCAATTACAAAATAAGGGTACTATAATTGCAATGTGACTGATCATTTTTTCTAAATTATACACCAACCACACGATAAAAATATTGTACTTAACATATACTTGATTCAAATTCAATTAAATTGGATTCCAACTAAAATTTTCCTTTTCTACGATGCAAGCTATGACCTTAGTGGGGTGGGGGTCCCACTATGACTAATGATGCATTTATTGCATGACGTACGCTTGATCTTCAAGAAATTTATTTGACATAAAAGGGGCCGACCCAACGAAAAGACCCACAAAGCACGAGATTCATTTTGGACTAGATCAGTTTAAGAAACTGGATATAGTTCGAATAAATTATGGGCTATAGTTTTTATTGAACTACCACTAGGCCCAAATTTTAAATGAGCCCAGCAGAAGTTTAGCATCACAGATTGAGAGAGGTGGCAGAAGTTTACCTCGTAGTAACTTTCTAAAAACAATAAAAATAAATTGAAAAGTGTAAATTTTCATTCAAATATTATATAATTTTATCAAGTATCAAAAAAATTATTTATAATTTTTTAAATAATAGGAGAGTATTTTGGTTGTAATTTACCTTTATATTTTTGTTTAAAAAATAGTTATAATTGATAGCTTGTAGCTTCTTCATTTCAACATTACCTTGTTACTTCCAGATTAGGGACCACAGCTTCAAAGCTTACGTTGGCAGGCGCTGTTATGAGCGTAGGGATAGCTGGGTGGCAAATCAACGGCGTTACGACTTGGACGCTGTTTCCTTTTACTACAAAGACGACTCAGGTTGCTTATGGATTCTTTTCCCGTACACCCATATATTTGTCTCCCAAAACTGACCCCATAATCTCCTTCAAATTTCACATATACCCTCATGAGATCAGTCGCCGGACAACATTCTCCGTACATCAGATAAAACACACTTCTCACGCTTCCCCGCGGAACACTGGAATATATCTCCTATAAATTGTCTTTGAATGGGGAAATACGAAAATTACGATTAAAACGGTCTATCGAAATCTCTGTCTACAGTCTCCTTACATAAACATACCCTCTGTGCTCAGCTCCTACTCAGCCGTACAGTACATGGCCAAAGCTAAACCTGGCCGCCGTACTCTTGATTCCTACGCCGTGAAGCATATTAGCAAAACCATCCGCCGTGAGTCTTCTCCAATTCATCTAATTCTGTTCATGATTGTAGCTCCTGTGCTGTCAATCTACTTGTATATGTTGTATATTTGCTTGAATTGGTATCCGGGAGCTAGGTATGTATGCTTTTGTGGTTATGTTGTTGGTATGTTCGGCTTATTGTTTGTTCGTACAGCCGGAGACTGCGTTTTGATGAGACCTTCGGACTCGTCGAAGCCGTCGTACGTGGCGCGTGTGGAGAAGATCGAGGCGGACAGCCGAGGCGCGAACGTTAGGGTCCACGTGAGGTGGTATTACCGGCCAGAAGAGTCGATCGGCGGCCGCCGGCAGTTCCACGGCTCAAAGGAGGTCTTTTTGTCCGATCATTCTGATATTCAGAGTGCTGATACGATAGAGGGGAAGTGTACGGTGCACAGCTTCAAAAGCTACACTAAGCTCGATGCCGTCGGGAACGACGACTTTTTCTGTCGCTTTGAGTACAATTCTTCTACTGGTGCCTTCAATCCTGATAGAGTCGCCGTGTAAGTTTAATTTTCAGTGCTATGCTTGGACTTGAGGTGAATCCATGAGAAAGTGGATACTGAGTAGGTTTTCTGTCGTAATAGAAGTGGAAGTGGAAGTCGAAGAAAAACATTTTTCTGCTTAATCTTTCAGGTTTCTATTCCCGGATTAATTGTTATTCGCGGTTGAGTTTGCTTAGGTTTAGTGTAGGCTTTCGCGGCCAAATTGTTGAACTTGTTGGAGCTTATTTTGTAGTTTTTCTAACTTCTCTCGTCAAAAAATACTAAGAGAAGAAATTGCTGCTATTCTGTACTGCAGGGTTCTTAATTAATAAAATTGATTTTCCACCAAAAAATGAAAATAAAACTTGAGATGCTTAATTGCTAAATTGTTGAGTTTCTGGATTGACTCTTTGTTGAGTTACAGGAACGATTGTATTGCTTCTAGTCTTTTAAATGACTTGCTAATTAATTGAAATTGATTTGTGTTGCTTCCTAGTTTTGTATATACTGCTACTTTAGCAGCTTAATAATGACTTTATGTAGAATAACACTTTGGTTGAATGAAATTATCGTGTTTCAGTGCCTCAGTTTTGTTTCCTTAAGCTGAATTAATGGGTTCATGTGGCTGTTAAGGTGTTTGTTAGTGTTGTGGCTGAGTAATGATTAATAGGAACTAAGCTTTCCATCTGTGACTACCAAGCATCTGAATGTAAAATTTCACCTCATTTCTCACTTACAGATTAAAAGACATAGAAATTGTGAGATTGATTTATATATTTTGTCCTTCACTTATGTATTGCTTCATATATTTCTATCTTTATCCTACTGCTTGTATTTGTCTATCACCAGTCTTATTGGTCTTTTGGTGCTGAAAAATGTGGTGTTGTAAGCAGAATTTATTGATGCATGGTTGTCTTGGTTAAGTTTTTAATATGTTCTCATTTTGGTGCTGCAGGTACTGTAAATGTGAGATGCCTTATAATCCTGATGATCTTATGGTTCAATGTGAAGGATGCAGTGACTGGTGAGGGATTTATATGCTCCACAATCATTTTTCAGTTGATCTTTTTGCACGGTTCATTTTATGCTCGTCTTTCTGCTGATTTAATTCATAGAACATAAAAAGTAGTGGGACTGTGAAGCTAGATAAATAGTCAAGTAGTTTTGTGTATTTTCTTTGAACTTATTTTGTAGCATGCTTGGCTTCTGTGCATGATTACATGCTGAGATCAAAGCAAGGGATGTTCAGAAGTTTGTATTCAGTGAGGTCAATCTCATTATAAACTAGGTTAGCATTTGGATTAAATCTCGAAAAGTTCAACTTCCGTTTGAAGATTTATGGATGCATCTAAACCTAGATACAAATCAGTTCTTGAACAACAGACTTTAGATGTGGGACTTAAGCACATCCTTCTCAACCCTTGATTCAGGTTTCATCCAAATTGTATAGACATGACCGCCGAGGAAGCGAAAAGACTAGATCACTTTTACTGTCATAATTGTTCCTCTGAGGATCAGAAGAAATTACACAATTCTCATGTTTCTACTAGACATGCCGATGCCAAGGTAATTCAGGACTGCTACTATATTATCTCTGATCTTGTACTTTGTGTTTTCAGTAATCTAGTCAACTGATAGCTCGTCTGAGTTTTGAGGTTCCTTACATAATCTCTACAGTAAAGTTGAAGAAATTTACATATTTACAACCAAGACTTCAGTTATCTTTAAAAAGTCGAAGAAATTGGCTTATGTGAAAGATAAAAGGTTTCTCGATATTTTTCCTTTTTCTTTTCCCCCTTGTAGACGAATATACAAGGACTTGAAATTGGAAATTCTTTATGCTTTCTTGACTTATTACTTGAACAGCTGAAGATATAGATCTAAAACTTCTCTATCATAAGAATGAAGTTGAACCTAGTTAGAGTGTTGTCTTTGATGCACACCTTACTCCATTCTCACGACACTGCACTAAATGCTCACTAAAATTTTGTACTACTGGAATTGTCGCATGAATCTTAGATTGATTACAATTCGTATTACAAATTTCTGCATTTTCACATATGTGGATTTTTCAGGTGGAAACAAAACGCCGTCGCAGGTGACGCATTTGATGTTTGTGAAGATGTGAGTCTGTGTACTGGATTCCAAATGAACACTGGGGCAGTGATAAAGAAGAAAATTTGTGAGCGGATGAAACTGATTGGAAACTCGTCATGTCTTTTTGGTTTAAAGACAACCTTGTTTCCTCATAAGTTCCTTCCTCTTCTGGCCTTTATTCTCTTTCAAGTTCTCTCATTGTATTATCCAACTAATATTTAACTTATGTCATAGGGCTCAGTGGATGCTACCCACTTGGGTAGAGTTGTGAGCAGGTGGAGCAATACCAGCATTTCACTACATCCAACCTACTCGCAAATACTACCGGGATGGGTAGCATGCAATTTCCCGTTTGGTAGATGAAGGGGTCTGTGATGTATAGGCTTGGTGGTGAATCGTATCTTATAGTAACAAGTTCACAAGTTCAGGCATCGGCAGCATATATTAGTTCAGCATTCGTACTTATTCACGCATATGCTTCCCCTTTTCTTCTCTATTCAAGTTTCAGGATCTGAAGCCTCTTCAACTTAAGAGTGATTTGGAGAGGTGCCATTCGCTTACAAATGTTATCAACTTGGTTTCCGGACTTGATAAAAGCAGCTTCCTCACGGGTATTAATCTTCTATCACTGCGTTAACTCAATTTATCTCAGCTAATTGAGTTAGTCGTGAGAAAATAAATGGGTTATGACATGGTTTTGTAGAGTATAAAACTGAGGCCGGGGAATCTGTAAAGCTAATTCTAACTCCAATAAGATTAATCATTAATGTCGTATTAATAGGTAAAATTTGGCAGCGTCGTTAAGATGAATCAGTGGACTAGGTTTCATGTCTCTCTTAGCGGAGAGGGCAAATGGAAAACCAAAAAGAAGAGCAAGTAGTTCGCTGGCAAAATATCAAATGCACGCAAAATTTCCGTTGCCGGGACTCGAACCCGGGTCTCTCGGGTGAGAGCCGAGTATCCTAACCATCTAGACTACAACGGATCGCTGGTAATTCATAAGTATTATATTTACTTATTATGATCATCTACAGTTCTAATGTCTTTTCCCTTGCGCATTGTGAAACTTCCATTGTTACATGATAGGAAATATTCGGACTTATTACGCTTGCATGTCATGTTCATTGCAAGAAAATACTGCACTTTTCCACTTGGGGCTATTGCTTTTTCCGTGATCCTCGACCATGCAAATACTTGTTCTTAACTCGCAAGTATCTGGTCATTATTTGTCATACTTATTTTGAATTAGGTACAAGAATGTTTAAACAAAATTTTTTACTAACTATAATCTGTTTTCCTTAATCTTTGGGTTTTAGTATACAGTGACATGCTTAGTTGAAAGACTTCCTACTCCTGTGTCGGACATTGTATTTTGCAGTATCAAAAAGAATACAAAGAAAAAAGAAATTGAGGTACTCCACTTCCAGCATCCATCCCAGTCCCTTGAATGACCTCTTTTAATTTGTCTTCGCTCTGTTCCATACAATGACAGTGCCACCAAAATCAGAAGAAGCCAACAAGTTCTCGCCGTGGTTCCAAGCGATGCCTATGACTGGATAGCTATGACCCTGCAATTACAATAAATCATTGCTATGATGATTGCCGGTGTATGTTACGAACCATAAATTCCTGGAGTTAAGTCAAGATAACCTGCAACTTGTTTACACATGTATGCCTTGGCTTTGTTAAGTCGTAGAAGTAGACATTTGTATCCTCACTCCCAGCAACTAAATAAGCGTAAAGGATCAGAGCTTAGGCATGTTTGTTCGTACACAAAGACATTCTCGTGCAGGAATAAATAGGGAAGAGCATACCTATGTATTCTCCTTTCTCAAGGGAAAGCAAAGGGCAGAAAGAGGCACGGATGTTATGCAAACGCGGCGCCAATTTGAGTGCACAACGAAGTGTCAAATAACCTTGTACCTCCAAAGTAACACTATAGCACCAAAAAGTAATCCATCAAAACTATGGTTCCAAGATTGAACTATAGAAACAACATATACTTTGAAGATAACCTGAAGAAAGACAAACTTCCATCTCGATTGAGAGTCAGCAACACTGGCCCCCCTGCCAGCAAAGAAAAGGTTCTGTACTGCACGGTAGTGACTGGAGATTTGTGTTTGGATTTAGTTCGATGGCAACGAGATACGGCACCAGTGTGTGAGTTCATACTAACTGTGTATACACATCCCTGCACAGTCAGTTGATGAAGAAACTGTCTTAGGAAATAAGTCTAAAGCTCAGCAGCACATATAGCATCCACACTGGCCACATACCTGAGAATCACCACAGAATATTAGTTGACCAGTGTGGTCATGGTCCATAGCCGTCACTTCACTATCAAACTTTGACTTTTGGATAGCTCTGCCAGTACTAAAATTGAAAACCTAGAATTCCAGTTACATAAGAATGAGATCGAAACAAGAACTGAACTTCAGAAAATATGAAGTATCTTGTGAAAGGAAAAGTTGCCCATAAATGCTATTTCATTTCCAAAAGAGAACACAAAAATGACTCACGCAATAAATATAGCAATAATATAAAAAAAAAGGATAGGTACTATATTAGAGTGATATAAGAACAGGCAAAAAATAATTGTTCATGCAACTACTATGGATCGTATCTAAGTGAAGATGCCTCTAGTTTGGGAACCAGATAAGAGTGCATCACTGCCAAAGGAAAGATGATAAATATCACAAAGACAAAGGAACAAAAGAATAAAAAACAATCAAGGTTCCGTAGACAACATTTCCAGTAACATCAGCTTGAAGTAATTGGTGCAAGTGGCACAGAAATTACCATTATCTCTTTATTTCCGTTGCCAACTGAAAGGAAATTGTTGTTCACCTGTACCGAGAAAGTAGAAAAGTGAAAATTTCCCTGTACCCGTCAGCTAAATTTTTAGACTAAAAACAATGGCAAGAATAAAAGTAATCATGGACTCACAGGATGAAAGCGAATGCAAAGTTGTGAAGAGACACCATAAATCACCCTCATGCAAAGGCCTTTTAAGATATCCCATACTCGTAGCGTCTTGTCAAGTGACGAAGATGCAATGTACTGATTGTTTGTGGAGAAATCAAAATCTGAAAAGAAAGACAATTAGATCATCGGTGATGGCAATTTCTTGACCAGACCAAAAGAAACCTCTCTGTAACTTCTAAGGGAAATGAACTAAATCAGCCACATCTCATTCTGATTATGCAGTTGAAGCATGCATCAGTGAATCACATTTATATCCAAAATCATGAAACTAAATCTGCTCAAGTTTCAAACTAAACAACGTCTCAATCAATATGCATAAAAGCATATGGGAGTAAAACCACCAAAAGTGTTGTACCGATAACCCAATTTTATCAAACTTGCAGGAGCAACTTCAGCATGGTTGATTCTCCTACCTAGCTGCCTAGCATAAACTATGTACCACTAGTTTCTCTGATTTTCAAAGAACTGCCCAGTGTATCTGATAGAAACATGAAAGCAATAACCATAAAGGGGATAGAGATAGAAAAAAAAGTTCCAGTCCCACATCCTTCAATAGGTAACTCTTTCGATTAATAATATGAGACAGTTAGCTAATAAAGCTTGCCAATAGACTTAGCTGGTCTCTCTCCTTAGAAATAAGAAGCTTTTGTTTATTACAAATAAGATATATGATATGATACCACCAGGGTTATCGCAAGACCAATTAAATGAAAACCAGTATATAAGCATGGAAAAGATTACACAGTTAGTACCAGTTAATCCAACCTGTGACATCTTTTGTATGCCCTGTTAACTTATGCAGGATTGATGGTTGTGTAGAGACAGTGCAAACAGTCAAGCTTCCATCTGATGCTCCGTAAGCAAGCAGATCCGAACTCATGTGCCCAAACTTTATGACCGTAACTGTAGAAAAAGCACCCAGTAAAGACACAACAATGCCAACTGTGAAAAATGATTAATGATACAATACAGTTCAATTATACTTCTCGAAAGAAATTACCCATGGTCTTGCATTGGTCAAAAATGCAGTGCATCCCCACAAATGAATATGCAAATTCACCCTTTTTGCGTGGGTACTCAATATCACTTGCATTAGAACTGAAACTTGTGCGGTGGCTCAGTGCCCGGGTAGAACTTCTTACGTCCTATAAATAGATCAAGAAGAGAATACATTGATATGTCATTCTTAAGAAGGAAAAGAGAAAACTTCTAAATGTGGACTAATCAACTTCGCTTATTCTATTTCCTGTCATTGCCACAACACATGAGGTAACATCTAAATCTTCATAAATGATTACACTAGGTAAAAACATTTAAATGAAGCTTCTTAGACACCAATGGAAATATTTCACAAACTTCCAGATTAAGCCCTCAATACAAAAGAACAAACTTCAATTCAGTATTGGATTGTTCAAAATCCTTATATCAGTTTTATCCAATAACATAAGCTGATGTTTTTACTTGAGCTCTTACCAACAGGTCATCTCAATGCAAATTCTTACAGGCAACAGCTTAAACAGACAGAAAATGACATACAAAATTCACACAGTCATATGAGTAATAAGCATGTGGTACTTTACATAATCTTGCATTCATGCATAACCAGAGAAAGCCATTGGACCATCCATCTTTTTGTCAGAGTTCTCCAAATCAAGCACGCAACCAACATATTCACTAACCCTTTGCTGGTTCTACTGTTATTTTCAAGTTGTTAACTGTAAAGGGAATACATGGGAAAGGCAAAGGCTGCCAGAGGATGCACATACCCTGCTTGTACTCCAGCTGTCTGCCTCGAAGTTTGGGGAGAGTGGACTTGGAGATGGTACCCATCGTCCACTGATGCATCAACCAGTAAATTAACCTGATGTGAGAACCGTATGGAAGAAAAAACTTAAATAATAAACCTTACTTCATAAAGATGCATGCATGCAAAATTATTAAAAACTTAAAGCGAAATGGTTTGAATAGCAGCATGAAACAAGCTCAAGTAGAAAAAGAATTTCAGGAAAAAAGTTAACATTTTCTTTCGGAGGATAAATTTGTAATGATCACACAATAATTTTTCACCACTACTCATCAAAATTAGAACCAGAATTTAGCAACCTCTGCCCGGGAGTGCTTGGGCGGCTTGGTGTCTGTAAACTGTCCCCATTTCTCAGCCTGTTTAAGTAATTTCGGTAGGCCACGTAACCTTTTCCATTACATCTCCAGTCCTACAGGATGCAACTAGAGCAGTTAATCAGGGATCAAGGATGAAATGAACTTAATAAGATTGATATATTGTACATGGAGAAACTTTTTCAATATAGTACAAAAGTACACTTGTTGAACTGTTTCCTAAAACAAAATTATCTCCGGAAGAAAATAATTCATAGATTTATAATCAATGAGGACTAGAGAAACAAATAAAGAGATCTCAAAATGCTACTAACTTTAAGACATTTACTTCAGTTACCTAACAAATTACAAAAATCCGCCTTAAGAGGAAGAGCATTTCTGAAGGATGTGATACAAAGCGGCAATTAGAATACTATGACTCGAAATCAGAACAGTTCAAGCAGCTTCAACTAATCCTCTCATACTCGTTTTCAATTGTTCTTTCAATTATGGGCCTAACCAAATATATAAGTTTTTTCATGCATTTACTGGGCAAAACTGGTAGTACATCAAGACACATTTCGTCAAATGCATTTTACCGTGAATCTACATTAGTACATCCTAAGTTAAAATTTAACTCCGATCTCGAGAGCAAATGCTTCAATTAACTTGTCGGACGCAATCTTTGCCATGCGTAGACCTCACTTAGTAAACGTCCAGCCACTTACAGTTAATTAAGTTATTGCTGACAAAATGCAGGTGCTGACGGAATCGTAAACTTTAATTATCTCGTAGTTTAGAAAAATCTAATTCCCAATGTGCAGAAATGCAGTGAAAACATTTATTTCCGACATATATGCATAATTTGAAGTCTGCGGATGTAGATCGAGATACATGCTTGTACAGGAGCGCAGAAAAGTACCTTGCGGCGGAGAACGCCGGCCTGAGCCTTGCGGTAGAGGAGAACGCGGCGGATTCCGATGTAATTGGGATCGGAATCTGGCGACGAAGGCTGAAGCAAACAGCTGAAGAATTCTGGATCTAAATGCTCGCCTTCTTTTTTCTTTTCATCATTTTTCGATTCCAGATCGTCCTTTCCCGGCGAGATACTGTTGACTGCAGGATCGACCATTGAGAAATCAACTCAATTTTAACTCTTCTTCATCTAGTTGATGAAGATTATAAATTGTAATTTGTGTTGGGAAAATGAATGAGAGAGAGTGCAGATTGAAGAGATATAGCCGAAGTGATTCTTTGTTTTCGGTTTCCACTTTTCATTTGGAGCTCTGATCATTGGAGGAAGAGGAGAGCTGCACAATTGTGTTGCATTAGGTGCTGAGGGAATTGTACCAAGCACCTATTTTGTTAGATTGTCCTCTACCATTTGACTTGTTCTTTCTATTTTGCTTTTCTTCCTGTTTCTTTTTATTTATCTTTTTCATTCTCACTTTTCAAGCATGCATCCGTGAAAACAGAACTAGGAATTCCAAATATTTGCAATATAGGTAGGATTGCCACTGATCAAATTTAAGCACGCCTTTAATGAAACAATTTCAATTTTGACTTCTATTGCAGAATTTAATTACAAAAAAGGTGAAATTTTGAGTTCTAACTCTATAATTATATCAATGATAAAAGTAGAACTAATTACTTATATCAATTATATAAAGAATTCATATTTTTAGAATTCATTATCCAATAGAGTTTGAAATGGAACTATTTTTATAATTTTATCAATTACATTAAGCATCGATGAACTAAAAAATTCAAATACTTTTTTCTTATAAATGTGACAGTAGTGTGATAAGCACAATGATCAAATAATTTCTCAAAAATTAAAACTTAAGATGTATATATTATATTTAAATTGGTATCAGAGCTAGGTTAAACATCAAAATGATCAAATAATTTCTTAAAAATTAAAACTTAAGATGTATATATTATATTTAAATTGGTATCAGAATTAGGTTAAATATCAAAATGATCAAATAATTTCTTAAAAATTAAAACTTAAGATGTATATATTATATTTAAATTGGTATCAGAGCTAGGTTAAATATTTTGACATTTGAATAACCTAGATCAATACCAATTTGAAACATAATAATCCACCCAGAGACAATTTTCGTTTGTCACCTTCAAAATATAAAAAAAGATTCACATATGATGTTTGTAGTCGATATGGGACAATTTCGAAAGGTTACCCAATGCATGTGTTTTTTCTTCTTCCCAGTAAACTCAACACAAACAGAACAAAAAGAGGTCCTACTACGTTTTCCACATTTACTTCTAGTTCAAGGTTTTGTAATCCAAATGAAAGTAGATTTATCATTGCTCTTGAGATTTAGAGATCAAACGTTGGAGTGGGGTTGGGGACAACAACGTTCTCTTCAACATTTGGCATCCACAAAGAACGACAATTAATACAATTTCGAGTTTTCTGTCATCTAAATGCAGCCATTGCCTGGCTTTTGTTTAAGCAGACAGCGCTGCTAGTCTTCAATTCAAGATGTAGAAAAGTGTTTGAAAAATTCCATTGAGTTGAAATTTTTTTATTACAAACTGCACACCGAGGACAGAGGAGAAGTGAAAAAATTATATATAATGTGAAGTTACTTCAAGTTGTTCAAGATTGAGCAGTTGTAGAATCATCAATGGGATGCCAGAATCTGTTGAAAAACCACATGGAATCAGCTTGTACGGCATATCCATCCTGGTTACGGTGCCAACTGTAGTAAGCATGGGTCCTGTTCTTGATAGCTAACGTTGCATGGCCGAAGCTGGCCTCCCGGAAAGCTGAGTACTTAGGCTGTGGCTCTGACATGCTGAAAATGGTAATAGGTAACAGTCAGATATATTAACTCTTCTGTTTTGGAGGTAATTATCACTTTATAGTATGAGTTGAGTTCCAGGGAAACTATGAAGTCTCTTACTTGTTTGCTAGGCCTTCAAGATTTCCTCCATCTCCAATGGTTATATAAACAGGGGCGGACTGGTCACTCACTGGAGTACAAATTCCATTGACAATATTGTAGGCAATGTTAGACACACGTTCCTGCAATTTTAGAAGATCTCAGAAGTCAAGACTTAGTTCAGACAATGTGAACACCAATAGTTTGATGCATAAAGAAGAGGTCAAATTTATTTGTAGGAGGAATCACGAGTTAAGACATCCACGTGACAAGTAATGGAGAAACAAATGACTGGAAGCTGATATTGGCACCACGTACCGATCGCTCATATGCGTGAACATGGCCTGCAAATACTACATCGACCTTGTACTGGACAAACCACGGCTCGTACATAACCCGCATGGTTTCACCTTCCATGTAGTGATAGTTGTAGCTATTGTACCATGGAGAATGCATAAGAACAATCAGCCATGGTGTCTCAGACCTGTTAACTTTTGGCAGCTCTTCTTCAAGCCACTTATATTGAGGAGTGTATTTGCCTGAAACACCAAGGTGAAGCATATTAATTTCATTTCACTAATCCAACTTTGAATTACATAAGAATGAATCAGAGTTTTCTACAGACATTTTTCTTGAACCAGGTGGACTCTTACCGTATGCCGAGTATGAAGACAAAACTATGATGTACGCTGAAGCTCTCTTGATAGAGTACCAGAAAGGAGCAGAACTGTCAGAGGCTTTGTAAGGTACACGGTAACGGTGCGTATAAGGCTTGAAGGGTTTCGTTTCACCCTGCAATAAATCACCAATACTTCACCACCAACTCATTTCTAGTTGAGACTGCCAGAAAATTATCACTAAATAAAGAAACTACAAAAATTCGCACGGGACTTACAATTTCGGGAGCAAAATCAATTTCATGATTTCCAGCAGTCCAAATCCAAGGTTGATAAGCCACACTTCTCTCTACAAACCTTCCCCACGTATCCCATCTTACATTATCATGATTAGGGTAGTTGTCGGCATAAGAAAGGTCTCCAACAAATAACACGGTCTGTCCCTTGGCCGGATTTCGCTCGTAATGTGTAAGTGTCCTGTTTGAGTCATAACTCTGGCCTAAATCCCCTGTAACAGCAAAAATGCTCAATAAATTAATAATATGCTCAGACCCACGCATGGAGGTCTTTATTATTAAGAAACACACAGATTCAAGTTCAACTTCCTAACATCATCATCATCATAATAAGTCCATTCTCTACTTTCCAAAGGTTATTATTAAGTTCAGAACTTGAAGCCTTTCTTTTCAGAAACTATTGAATTCCTAAGTAAATGATTTGCAGTTGAATACCGTCCCCAGTAACATTAACAAGTAATAATTACAGGGCAGGCAAAAACCATTATCTTGAGACCGTAATGAATATACCATCCCCAACCAATTCCCATTTCCTGAATCTGATCATGACATGTAGATCTTTTGATCAAAAGAACCTTAAATTCCGGCACCATTAATTATAGCACTGTAATATGCTAGTGATCATAAAAGCAACACCCACCAAATGATCAGCCGGAAAAAGAATAAATACCTATAAGACCAAAAGTGTATGGAACATCAGGGCCAACTGCTGGAGGTGTAGTGAACCAGAACGTCCTTCTCGTGTGCCCGATTCCTACCTCGTAGTAATATTTAGTGTCATACTGCCCATAAAGGGTAAAGAATTCATCTCAAAAATCACCACAATTTTGATGCAAATGCTTAGGAGGATGCTTTTCTATAAGCCAAATATGAGTAAAAACTATAGATCAAAGAAACAGAGAAGCCAAACAGGGTGCTATTCTACCTCCAAATTCTTGATAGTGCAATGATGGATGTAGCCGGAAGTGTAATTGTAAAATTTGTACTTGGTTAGAGTCCCCTTTGCCTTATTCTTGAGCTTACTGTTAGCAGCCCAATACAGAACAGTGTTTGAACCTGGCTCATCTACGGTGACCCATGACACAATCACTGCTTTTCCTATGTGATCTCCTTGAGTTATATGTACCTAAATCCAAGCAAAAATAACACACAATACATTCAATAAACTACAAAATCAGAAAAAAGATGTATACAACTTGAGAATAACCTAATCGCCCAACACATTAAAGAAATGAAATAACCAAAAAAGAGAGAGAAAATATATATATTTGCAGAAAAAATCAGTAAAGAAAGAAGGGGAAAAAACCAAAAAAACTGATTTTGTGGCTACGGTGTTAAAAGTTAACGCTTGGATTCAATGACCATCAGCAGAAAAGGAAGGGGCTTTTCTTGTGAGAACAAAGAAGAATAGAAAAAGAAAAAGAGACAGATACCTGTTGAGGCGCATTGTAGCCGGGAGGCACCTCGAAGACATCACTATCAAGAGGCATATCAACAGTCTTCTCAACTTTCCTCACAAAACTACTCGTGAATCCTCCACTGCACAAAACTGCAGCATTTAGTACGGCAGCTGCTACAACAGCCAGCACCAACGTTGCTCCTGATGCACCCATCCTCTTATCCAGTTCTTGCACCACGAACTGACCCTGCTTACCCTGCGCACCCTGGACACCAGATCACCACACTCCTCCTTCCCACATTCACACACCGAGAGAACTGAAGAGGAGAAATAAATAGACGCGGTGAGAGGAACACTACGCTGAATTAACGGATAAATTACAAGTAATAGTACGACTTCACGGGGAATATTCAGGGATTTATACGAATACGAATACGTAGGCTGTTAGGGGTCAACGGTTTCATGTAAGGCGCTGGATTAGTATTCATCAAGATATCATTTTCATAATGCATCTCATCTCTCGAGTTGCGGGGTTCCTTTTCTCTCTTTCACACACACACACACACACTTCCAAGAAAGAAAAAGGTGAAAAAAGTGAGGATTCTGAGGAGATGTGACGTTGACTTCTGGTTTGGGATTTCGGACAGAAAGCGCATCTCCTTTTTTGAAATCAAGATTCGGCACAATCAATGTTTAAAGCGCCATGTGAAGCGGAAGGCCAATATAATAATAGTCCAAGTCCATACATAGTAAGGCTAATTTCATGGTTCCGACTTGGAAATTGCGATTTATTAACATATGATGTGAAAGCGTGGTCGACGAGTTTGTGGATGTTTAAGGGAATTGCGAACATCATCATGCTTTCTTACTTACTCAAACATCTTTCTGACTTTTTAACTTTTTGAAAAATCTCTACATAGAAAATTACAAAGAATGGATATAAATAGCGTTGTAAGCGGACAGCAAACATGAACCAGTAGAAATACAGAGTCTTTAGTCGTTGCTAGCATGGGCCAACTCAAAGCCCATAAACTGGAAAGCGACTTTTCATCACGCATTCTAAATCTAGACGAATTTCTTGACTTTAAATTCTAAACTAAAATATATCTTATTGTTCCTTTAGGGTACTCACTCAACTCACGCCCTTATTTATTCACATATACCATATGTTCGATTTTTAAGTAGTAATAAAGACTTTAAAGCTTGATTGATATTACTCCATTCTTTGTTTTGGTGAAATAACGCAAAATTCCCATATCTTAATTTTATAGATAAAAAATTTCTTATGTTATTTAGAATACAATAAAAAAGCTCATTTCTGTTAGAAACTAACGGAGAGTGGTTGACACTTGCCTATTTCACAAGTGGGTTTCGTTTTTTGTCTTTTTTAGAGTTAGTCTATGTGTGCAAATGTTCATCCCCTTGACATGTAAATATATTTTAATAAATTATATATTATCAATTAATTTAAAATATTATTAATCCAAATATATTTTAATAAACTACATTTATTCATAAAATATATTAATAAATTATCAAAATACCTAAAAAAAAGTTAGTTTAGATATATTTAAACAAAATTATATTTATTCATAAATATATTAATTAAACATATATAAAAAATTTATATCATTTTTTTAAAATTATATTATTTAATATAAATAATTATTTGAATAAAATTGTCATTATAAATATTTTAATAAATTATTTATTTATTTATTTCTTTTAATTTTTTGAAAAAATATTACTTTTACTTGTTTTTAAAAAAAATCACAAACTCCCCCTTCGTTTCGCCTCGCCTCCCCCTTGTCGCCGGCTACCATCCACATTTTGTTGCCCACCACCCACCTCCCATCTGAACCTGAATTTGGGTGAAGGCAGTGGCCCAATGAAATGGAGTGACGACGATATAACTGTTCAGTATTTTAGGGGCGGCGAGGTACTTATTTTCAACTAAGTTTTTAAATACAAAAGAATTTTATGAAATATATTCTTGTTTTAATTATATTTGTTGATTGCTCATTAGGATCTAAATATTAAGCATGAGGTTGAACGAAAAACAAAAAAGAGGCAAAAGAGGAGTGACTGTGGGGGAACCTCCAATTCGGACGGACGTTAGGGGAAAGCAACTTGAATTGTAGCGATGGATCGATCGGTCAACAATGATGAGGGAATCTCGTTTCTCACCCTTCCCTTCTTCCTTTTCACTATGTTTCTCAATATAATAATACAGTCAAATGGGAAAGCCTTTGTTTTTTTTTTTTTTCGTTTCTCAATTGGCCTTTGCTTTTCATTGGTAGACCCCATAAAATGACCGGAATGCTCCTATGCCACAATTAGTGAAATACCGGACCCAAAGTATTTAACTCTATTTCCAACATATTTTTTCTTTGTTAGAGATAGAAATTTCAAAAAATATTTGCGTGTGTTTTTAATATTTTTTATTTGTATTTATATCGGAATAAATAACGATAAAAGTTAAAAATTATTGAACCTTGTGTAAGTGTTTTATAAAAATATAAAATATTTTTTTGGGTTACTTACATTTTGTCATCCGAACTATAACTGTTTTCACACTTTGGCACCTAAAACTTTATTTTGTGTTAACTTATGATCTTAACTTTATAAAATTTTACACTTTGCTATTTATAAATGCTTTTCCATCAAGTTTTTTGTCGAAAAAATATCACATACAATGCACATGCCATATTTAAATGCATATGCCATATTTAAAGGTTATGTGATGTAATATTTTTCACATATGCACAACATGCTATGTTTTTTTCTACAGAAAAATTAAGAAAAAAAATGATCATATATGACAACGTGCATATTTCGCAAAGTTGAGATGATAAGTTGACAAAACAAAAGTTTAGATACTAAAGTATAAAAACAGACATAGGCAAAATATAATTTATTCATATTTTTTTTCTATATTTCAAATAGTGAAAAAATAAAAACAACCAAGGCAAGTAATTACAAGTAAGACGCCAGTACCAATATCGTATAGTTCGTTACTTGAGTCAACTTTCCAGTTCGTTTGAGCAAAGGCCTTTGTATTCTGATTGAATCATTTGAGACTATGACTTTTAAATTTTTAATAACTTTTCTTGAATTTATTTGAATATATTTAAATTTAAAAGATTTTAATTTTTTTAAAATTTAAAGTATTTTTAAAATTATTTCTCTAAATCCATTAAACCAAACGTACCCCTAAAGTGAATTGATTACTACTAAGAATTATTATATGATTTACTAACATCAAATAGTAATTCCTAATCTAATACTATCAAAGTAGATAAATTATCCAGTATTAAAGTAAACAATATCTACACATAATAGAATTTAAACCCATAATGTAATAATTAAAGAATTTTAATTTCACCAACTAAATAAGATTGTATTGGTCCACTTGTACTACAATGGTTGGGCCATAAAATTGGAAGTATGGGCCTGGGTTACGACACAGCAATCTCTTGTCCATGTCCATGGACTCGTTAGAAATATACTACCAATCAGCTTTTACGTCTTGTGTTTAGATGAGATGGCTGTTGCACTTCATTCATGCTTGGATTGTTAGAGGAGCAATTGCGTCAGTTTCTTAAACAAGAACACAACAGTGCCACCCTGAGGAATCACACACCAATAGTAGAGGAGTTTAAGTGTGTTCTTTTTATATTTAAGAAAGTAAAGTATAATTATATGTTATGTAAATAATGTGATAAGTTATAAGAGATAGTGGAAATAACAATGAGTGAATATGGTGTGGTAGTGGGAAGATGATATTGAAGAAAAAAGGTTACACTAATGATGTCTTAATCTAGTGGTCATGTTGAAGTTTCATGGACAAGTTTGATTCCTACCGAATGTATAGGTATTTCTTTATACTTATGTGAGTGTTTGTCTCATTTTAGGTTACTTAGAATATTATAATTTATTTATTAATTTTAGTCATATTGATGTATTGGTTACATTGATATATTAATTTATTTATTGAGTTAGTGATGTAATTATATGCGTAATTGTCATTTAAAAAAAAAGCTACAAATATTACTACTGTAATCATTCATTAACAATTTAACACCACTAACCTCATGCAACAATAGAGGATATTGAAAAGGCATAAATTACATAATTTAAATATTAAAAAATGCATATATACTAACATTATATTATATTTTAGACAAGAGTAATTCAATCTTAATTTTTGCAGCTCTCAACCCTTAATACTCCTTCATTTGCTTTTATTATATTCCCTCTTTTGGCTTCATTATTTGTGTAATCTATAAATTGTTGGTAAAATTATTTCTTAAATGCAAAAAAAACAAGAAAAATGATGAAAAAGCGTGATTTCAAAAGCTTTAAACTATAGGCAAAATTGGGATTTGAAATCCCAAAAATATCCTAAAAAATTGATATTATTTTTTTTCCAAAAAATTGTGTCGGAATTGGGATTTCAAATCCGGATTCTGCTTATATTTTTAAAACTTTTGAATTAGATGTAATTTGTCTTTTGGTATTTAAAAAATAATTTTCCCTAAATTGTTGCAAAAAAGAATAAATGAAGTTGCCTATCCAACCAAAAATGAACAACTGCCGGTGGCCATTACAAAGCAAAAAACACTCAGCCACACCACCACTACCGTTTCCTTTTAACACGTTTCTGCTTCCCATTGGGTTTTCACCACCTTTACCACTTACACAACTCTATAAATATACGAGAGTAACTAAAGACCTCGATAGACGGCATGGCTTCACGCTTCGTTCCTTTATTTCTCTCCTCCCTCCTCATCGCGACTTCGTTTGGCTGCTCCATTGCCGATGCTAACGTCGCTGAAGGCGTCGTCGGGAGCGACGATCCGTTGATCCGTCAAGTCGTTGACCACGGCGATGACGAAGTCGTTGATGAGAACTCGTTGCTGAATGCCGATTACCACTTCGCTATCTTCAAGAGGAAATTTGGCAAGTCGTATGCTTCTCAGGAGGAGCACGACTACAGGTTCTCGGTCTTCAAGGCTAACCTGCACCTCGCTAGGAGACACCAGAAGCTCGATCCCTCTGCGGTCCACGGCGTCACGCAGTTTTCCGATCTCACACCCCGCGAATTCCGTCACCAATTCCTCGGCATCAATAGGAGGCTTCGTCTCCCCTCACATGCTAACAAGGCGCCGATTTTACCAACGAATGATCTACCGACGGACTTCGATTGAAGAGATCATGGTGCTGTTACGCCGGTGAAGAATCAGGTGAGCATAGAATAGGTTTTGCTTTGCAGTTTTTAGTTCGATTGGTTTTTGGATATTTGGAATATTAGCCAAAATTGATGGAGCTTGGTTTCAATAAGTATCTTTGATACTTTATTGTTTAAGTTTCAAGTTAAGATAATTTGGTTGCATGTTTCAGCAAAAATCAAGGAATCTTCTGGAGTTCATTAACTAGACCGTTCTTTTCCTCTCTATGTTTTGCCAATGGAAATTATTTGCTTTACATGCTTCTTTCTTTTCAAGGCATCGACTTAGATTTGTGTGCTTAATTTAGTTAGTCATGTCTTTGCTCTTAACTTTGTCATTTCTAAAATATTGCTCAGTGCTATCTGATGGCTGTCATAATTCCAAAATGCATGTTGCTAGGGTTCTTGTGGATCATGCTGGTCGTTTAGCACAACAGGAGCATTGGAAGGCGCCAACTTCCTGGCGAGGGGAAAACTTGTGAGCCTCAGCGAGCAACAGCTTGTGGATTGCGATCATGAGGTGGATAACCTTGTTATCTATTTTTCAATCTGCCATTTGGTATATTTTCTGTTGGAGAGTTTTGATGAATTTCTTCATATATTAGTAAATTGTGGGTTTGAAGTTGGTGGTTGTGGATTCAAGTCCTGATGAGTATGTGCAAAATTCTTAAAATGATTAATAGCAACAGGACTATATGGATCTCTTTCTTTCTGAAACATACTGCTTTATCAAATAGTTCGAAATTATTGACTTAATTGATAGCAGTTTGAAAACACACGGTTATCCATAAAAGATATCTCCACGTCTGAAACTGTTTGTTTGACAATTATATTTGTTCATCTTCCATTCTAAACTTAGAATATATCAGAACAGCATCAAGAAAAACATCAACCTACTTTAATATGCTATGGCATTTAATCAAGCTTTCGCTCTTGCAGTGTGACCCAGAAGAGAAAGGTTCATGTGATTCAGGCTGCAATGGCGGACTGATGAATAGTGCTTTTGAGTACACACTTAAAGCCGGTGGACTCATGCGAGAAGAAGATTATCCATACACTGGCACTGATCATGGAACTTGCAAATTTGAGAAGACCAAAATTGCTGCAAAGGTTGCCAACTTTAGTGTCGTGCCCATTGATGAAGAACAAATTGCAGCAAATCTTGTCAAGAATGGTCCTCTTGCTGGTATCTGTTCTATCCACCTTGTCTAAGTGACTCATTTATTTTTTCACTTTTATCTTTCTTTTCTTGATACTATCTTTTTATTTTCTGTATATTGCATGCAACGAGGTGTGGTTTCCAAGAAGAAAACAAAAAATAATCTACTTGCACTACTTGATACTCCTTCCACAAGCCTTGGTAAGAAAAATGGTTTCTGACAGTGATTCCATTTCCAATGCAGTGGCTATCAATGCAGTCTACATGCAGACGTACATTGGAGGAGTTTCGTGCCCACTAATATGCTCGAAACGGTTGGATCACGGTGTATTGTTGGTTGGTTATGGTGAAGCTGGCTATGCTCCCATTCGAAGGAAGGAGAAACCTTACTGGATCATCAAAAATTCGTGGGGCGAAAAATGGGGAGAAAAAGGTTACTATAAAATCTGTAGAGGCCGCAATATTTGTGGAGTGGACTCGATGGTTTCAACTGTTGCAGCTGTTAGTACGAGAGAGTAGAATATGAATTATTGTTAAATACTGCCACCTCATTCCATGTAGATAGAGGTCTCAGAGCATTGTTTACAACCAAAACAACTTGCCTTGCGTATGTAGACGATGATGGATCTGTCTGTGATTGAACAATCAAAATGTAATTATTTATGAAGGTTGACGAATGATGAGGCAAATACACACCAAGCGAAAGCGTGATGCTAACTTGCTTCTTCCAGCTCCTGCTATGCCCAAGAAACTAGGCATGTTCTTTCTTTTCGCATTTTGATATTCCCTCTCCGTAAAACAGTCGATTGCCTGGACTTAACAAGGTGATACCAAAGGTTTTGGGTTTATCATGTATGCAAGAAAAGGAATCAGATACTATTCATGCCAACTATTAAGTAAAACATCTCTGATGGATATTCCAGATCAGCTATCACATTAAAAATTAGGAGAGATATACTGTGACCGAAACTTCAACATATTTGGTACTTGAGCACCTTAGGCACGCAATAATTGCCCGTTTATTGAGTTTATAACTGAACTATTAAAAGAGTAAATATGAAAACAGGAAACTGTCAAATCTTTCCTTTTTGCTTACAAGTACAAAGGTCCACATGCTAGCTGCATAAATAAAATAATAAAACGATAAATTACATCATGTACGTCATTGCTGATATAACATAGCAAACTCAGGCCTCAAAATAAGCCTGCTTATTCCTCTCAATTGCAAATGATACAGGTCGGGGGTGTTTGTTTGCCAGGCACTCAAACGCAAAAGCCTCTACTTCCATGCATGCAAATTATATCGGCCTCCTCTACGCATCAAATCCAAATGAAAGAATCAAGAAAACACATCCACATTCATGCAAATTCAACCACCAAATCATTATTCCAATTGTAACTCTGTCGTGTAGTTTCATTCTTCCTCGTAATCAAGCAAAGCAAATGAGAATGGATAAAACTTGTATCCATCTCCCTCATAGAACTTATTTTGGAACTCCACCCAATGAAGCCTTAACGCGTGCAAGAAGGCACTAAGTGTTTCCATCACCAACAACACTCCAACAGTCGCACAAATGAAGATGATGATGCCAACAATCAGGATAATTATATTGTTGTACCTGCAGCAGAGAGTCAACCTATGTTGGTTTCTTGTAATTGCAACCAGTTAGTATACATTGTAATTTATCAAGAATTCTAGACCTTCGAAAGCCAATCGTTGCATTTTATCGAGAATTCTAGACCTGCTAAAGCTGATCTGAAAGTGTGTGATGAGGGACTAAACAGCAATATTTCATTAGCAAGAGCTGATCCCAGAGATCTGATCATCAGCTTAACTCTCTCTTGTCGACGATGACATATATTAAAGAATGACTTAAACACCAAAAACAACTTAAAGAGGTCAATTGGTTTCCATTTTCACTAAAAATAGAAAAAGACTTGCAGGACTGATACATTTACTCTCATCAGATAAGACGGATGCTGTCTCCATTCCCCAAAGCAAGGACCAAGTTTCTATTGAACTTATCCATATAATTACTACGCCATCATTCCCCTCATATAGGTTAACATTGCACTTTCTGTTGTTTTACTAATTATTTATATACTTTACAACATGCGAAGTCATCAGTTCTAGCTCCTTCTCTAACTAGATTCCCTTGTTATTACTATACATCACATGCTTAATAACCAGTCAACCTACTAATATATCATACCCTTCATGGATAAACAAAAAGTGCGAAAAAATCTTCAATGATGAGGACAATATGATATGTAGTATACAACTGAAAATCCATGAGACAGTAAATACATGTATAAATAAATCAACTTACCCCCATGCAAGAAGAAGAACCTTCTCATAGAACACACTGGACAATTCGGAGTGGGCAAGGCTGAAAACCACAAAAAATGGGAAGGAAAAGAAGCCCCACGAAAAAAATGACAATTAGCATCATGTAATATATTATGCAGCATGAACGGTAAGAAACAAAAAAAGTGAAACAAGAGCTCTTGGGCCTTCCATTAGTAAGGGAAATACAGATGCGTGGAAATTCTTTTCTCATTGAATTTCTTCCATCAGCTAATCCTTATGGCCATTGTAAATAATAATGTATGCGGTGGAGAAAATATACAAATCGCAAGACAAATTTTCATGTTGCAAGCAAACATTTCAAGAATAATTCCCTATCCAGATTTTCCAAATCTATATTTGCTTCAGTATGTTTCAATAATGAACTAAAAGCACATCAGGATAGTATTTGCTTCAGTATGCTTCAGCATATTGAAAGTTACTGGTTTGAGGCATTCAAGGTTGTGATAGCATATACCTGAGAGCCCATAAACGTAGATATGAAGCTGTATTTGAGACTGCCCCAAGCACAAATTCTATTGTGTGTATGAGCTGATGTACAAAAATTTCACTGAATTCAAACTCCTCGTGACCATGGGAATCATGATTTGCTTCTGATTGCAAAGACTCTTCTGCATCTGGAAGGGGTGCATATGACTCTCCATGGTGCCTCTAAAAGAGCCGATAGAAAATGGGTGAAACAAATAGATAACTTAAGCTCCAACAAATAAATGCAATAACAAGAAAGTGTTCGAAAGTCCATACATCGTGTTGCATTTTCAGAAGGAAAGGCTTCGGAAGCAGCATCCATGGAACCGAGACAAGAGCCAATAGTAATAACACAATCTGCAGATGGATGCAATGACCTTTAATCAAATTGGAAAGCAGGCTAAGATAGAGTGTCTTGTGGTATTTGATATAATATGTAATAAATAGGCATAACATTTTTTTCCTTCAAGGGATTATGCAACCTGAATTGTCTTCTGACCAGGGAAAAGCTCGTTCTCACCAAGCTCATCAGTTGGACTTAGAAACATGTAGATCATCACATGATACAAATCAGCTTTGGATCCTGTGCACCATTTAATGATGATAAGGACAGAAAGGTAGCCAAAGAGGCTGTTCAAAAATATCATCTGGGGAATAAATTGGAACCTGGAACAGCATAAAAGTAACATAAGCAGACAAGACAATTAAACTCATGACATACTTCGAGTACTGTTTCCAAACATTATGAAATAAAAATGGACAAATTCAAGGATACTTCTAAATGCAAGTAATATAGATATATTTATCAGCAACATCAGTTTAATCATCGACTTACCATGTATTTAGGCTATTCTTGAAGAATTGGGCATTGAAATAGCTTAATATTATTCCCAGGTTCATTTGCGCAACTCCAAGTAGGATTGACATTTTCATTTTTAATGAATTAAGGAAAGGCAGCTCACTGCGTGTACCATGCCATGCTGGGTCCACCCCAAATGGGTAAGTGTCTCGTGCCTTGATCAAGCCCACAGTAGTAGCATCCCTGCAGCAAGAGTTCAGATACATGAGACAGATGCAACAAAGAAAACAACATTAACAGTGACATAGTCCATCAGATACCTGCAAGCTGGATCACGGCATACATATGCTGAAGGAGCAAATAATTCAAATGGCACGGAGAAAAATTCATTATAGATCAACCCAGTGTAAATTGAGAACAGAGCCATCAACATAATGACATAGCGTCCACCAAAAGTCATTTCCATGATGTCTCCAAGTTTCTGCAATTGCAGAGAGTAATTTAATCATGTCAATCACAAAAGCCAAAACCTTGACGATTGCAGACATCATAAAAGTCATTGCTAGTGCAAGTAAACTGTCAATCAGGAAATTTTATCAAGATTTTCCAGCTAACAAACATAAAGGTTTGCACTAATCCTATATAATGCCAATTTAATGTTTATAGTAAAAAATTATATCCTCAGTAGAATATCAGGGACAGGGTTATATAAGAAATTATCCATAGCAAGACAGGTTCACACAGATGCTGTTGGCTAAAAATGCCAGTTGCATGCAAATATTGATCTCCATTTGTTGCTCAAACTCTAATATAGATCAATCAAAAGGACTAGAACATTGCACAATAAACTTCGTGCCGAGTAGGTGCACAATGAGAAGACAAATATGATAAAACTTTCAGTACTCAAAGTTTATGTAGATCTCCAGGCACGATCTTCACGAGTTAAAGCTAGCTAATACGTGATCTTGGGGATCCACATAAAAATTTACCATCCATAGTCAAGGGAGTAGCTGAATTCATACACGTTCAGAGATAAAATATTAGTTCATTTGAAGGCAGCAAAAGACTAAATTACACGAGCTAAAATAAACTGTACTAGCATGCAAATTAAGTCTAGCTACTAATGGATAAAAATTAAGAATATCTGGTTAGATCCGGTAGATGAAGAAAATTAAGCGCACTTTTAGTATGGATAAAAAACTTAATACCACCCAAGCATTGCCATAAAGCTCTAATAAATATCTATTTCACAAAACAAAATAATAAACAAAAAACAGTTTAGCAGGATACAAGAAAATAGCAAAATTAAGAATAATGAGATGACAT
>NC_026152.1:20463034-20499293 GCF_000512975.1 Sesamum indicum
CAATAGCAAAGTACAAGAAAACGGACGTAACAGATATACAAGTTACAGTTACTAATCAATTTAAAACACAAATGATTCCTATGCTAAACAGAGAACCATAAATTACCTGACTGGAGAGCTTCTTTTCTCTGATAATAAAATATAATGTAGCAAGTAGAAGGCATATCCCATGCCCCCAGTCTCCAAACATCACGGCGAAAAGAAATGGGAATGTGACAATAGTGAATACACCAGGGTTTGCTTCCTGATACTTGGCCACTCTGCCATGACAATTTAATGGCATAAAATACATATACATGGTACAAACTACAAGATATAAGAAAAACAACGAAGTTTATCAAACAGTGCATGATTTCATCAAAAGTATTGAAGTTGGAGATTGGACAGTTTTGAATTTTACATGCCTCAAAAGGATAGAATGGTTAATATCGAAGGCTAGTTGAATCAGAAATCAGACTGTTCTCAAGCTCACATTACATAGATTAGAGCTTTGAAATGCCCTTCAAGACTGCTATATGTTTCTAACATTCTCTCCACCTTTTTCTTCATCTCTCTACCCATCCAATCGCAAAGAAGTTCTCATTCTGTTCTTAGTCAAAAGGAGCATAGAGGGAGGGCAAAGGGAAGGTGCCGAGACCAATCATCCATGGTTATATTCCCCCTTTAAAAATATAAAAAGATGCATCCTGTTATCTGTGTTTTACAGTACGTTTGGCATGTCAGTCAACCTTAAATGGTCAAGTGCAAGAACCAAGAACGAGTAGATTACTGAAGTGAATAACAGGGCAAAAGTTCCTATAGTTATTCAAACAGAACTTTCACTAACCGTTGACACGATTACTTGCTCAGTGACAAGTTAATCCTTTCAAAGTATACAATAGCAGTTATAACTTCATCTAATTTATCTTGAGGAAAACTCACCCATAAGCATCCACAATCTCTTGAAAGGCTGAAGTGAATTTGTTTGTTCGAAAATAGGTTGGCGGCATCTCACGTGTGTGCAAGACTTGGAAAATAGAATCAACCTGCGAATTTGAGTCAAGTGTTGCCCTATGCAGTGCATCCTGAATCTGCAGAAAGAAAAATTCTCCACGATGTAAAACTGTTCATGTTTTATGCAAGACCAAAGAATGTGAAACAATGCATCATTACCACTTGAAGCGATAGACATGCCACCAAACCAGAAAAAGAAAAGGGCTTCAGAAACCCATGGGTACGACATGATTACCTCTTTTGTTGCAAAAACAGGACTCCACCCTTCGGCCACAAGACATTTCTTGGTGACATCAATGCTCAGCATATTCAGAGTATGATAAATAGCTTTCTCCTTCCTCACCTTTATCAATCAATGAATGCACAAAAAAGCATTGACAAATAAATCAAAAGGAACATCAAGAAACATGCAAGTAACTTTGGATTTTGGTTAAAATAGTTGATCAATAAAAAGTACTAAGCTAAAATAGTGAGCAACCAACCAAGAGGTTCCACTGCTCGAATTGTTCTCCAATAGCTTGAAGTAAGTTTCCACGGTGAACAAGTCCTGCATCTATTGTAGTCTGTAGCTCTGATAGTCTGCCGGAGACCTGAAGTAGTAGAGAGGGTTTTCAACCAAATTCATATTCACTGGAAAATCCAATGTCTCAACTGAGACCAAAACGGAGAGAAAATAAAGATGCAGGATTCAAATTTAACATAAAGCAAAACTTAATTAAATGTGAGGAAAAGTTGATAGGTGAAGTATAGATGAAAACCAACAATTTCGGAATAAGAAGCTGAATGAAACTCCCTGAACTCACTACTCCCTTTATTAGTCAAACCACTAGACTTCGTTTATTCCAGTCTAGTGTTGTTCAGTTCTAAGCAGAGTACAGAATCCAAATTTCATCTTGAAATTATAAAGGCTATACTTCTTGACAATTGATACATGTAAACTCTAAACAAGAAAAAACAGAATCTTTAGGGCCTAATAAGAAATACCATATAGGCATGAAAAAACCTGGTCCAAGTGAGTAAGATCACGATATAAATAAAGGAAATCAAGCAGTACAACAAGTGCAACAATGCTGTGAAAAAGGAAATTAACATTTTGGGCTGCGAATTGGCTATGCCTAAACAATATAAGTGAATTCATACCTCAGTGATCATTTGAGATTGCTTGCTCAGGTCCTCAGTAAAAGCATAACGATTTGCTCCAAAAGCTTCACATATTTTGAGAATTTTGTTTTTAGCCCTTTCTCCAGAAAAGAAGACTACGAATACATTTTTTTCAACCTGTGTCATAAGAACCAAAATAAGTTCTTTATTGTGTCCTTATGATTCAAAACAAGTTAAATGTGACATCGAATGTCTCTGTACAGATGGGGATGAAGTATCAGGACATAGAAATTGCATCAACTTGCAGCATTACGTTCCCACTTATCTCACTATCAACCGATTGGATGAATATCATCCTTATTTTATAAATGATTCATCATTTCTATTGATCTAGAATGCATCTGCAGGTACAGATTAAAAGTAAAATCGGCTCAGATCATTTAACATTTAGCTATATAAGTGATTTTAGATATCTAATGGCATGAGCCTGTGGTGCAAGTACGGCACATTGCAAAAGTCTGTGAACAAACCGTTTTATAAGTAAACTCTTTAGCGGAGCAAGTTGAAGCATGGTGATCACCTACCATTTAGTAAATATTGATGCCAAGCCAGGACCAAAGAAAAGATATGCATACACCTTGCAAAACATGCTTTCAGGGTGCAATGTCATTATTAACTCTTTGAATGAGCACAATGATAATTGCGCACAGAATGCACCTTCGCAAATCATTCAAGCTTCAAGCTGCTGGTAACATGTAAAGTAAGAGTATATTGTCAGGGACACAAACCTTCTCTCCTGATACAGGATCAATGACGGGCTCATCCACTGTAGCCTGCTTCAGAAACACATTACCCCTGGTAGCTCGAAACAAAATCCTCTCAAATGCCATAGACTTGTCCCTGGGAACAAGTCCTGTAATAAATCCCAGTTTAACTTGCTTGGATGGATCAGCAAACGTTTCCTAGGAAACAACAAATAGTTCAGTTACTATAACAGATGGAAATCACCTGCTTCAAAAGGGTTAAATGTAACTACAAATACTTGTACCTGCTCAGACAATAAGGGAGTTTCCAAGGACTCCCCACCTTGGTTTGATGCATACTCCCTGTGGTGGGCCTCAGCACTGCTCAGGGCAGAGTTAAAAAATTCGCCAGCCTAAGACAGTACATAGCATTCATGTTAGCATGTCGCAAATAAAGACCAGAAGTATAGAAAACTATGATGCATGTTCTCTTAAGGGAAAAAAAGAAACAAAGACTAGAAGTATAGAAAAACTAAGTGCTAAACAACAGAACATGGAACAAGTTCCTTGACTCTGATTATGCAGATGCAGCAAAGACTTCATAACGCAAATATGTTGGTGTTCTATCTACTTTAACTAGTGTTCTTGTCAAGAGAGTTGATAAGTTATTACTCCAGTGCTTTGAATAACATACATTTTGAGTTTTTGGATGGAAAATTTGTTTGGAAGGCTTTTAGGCTCTTCACAACCATAGCACGATGTATGTTTCATATTCTTTCATGCTTACCCTTGATGTCTCCTCAACGATTTGCAGCCAAAGTAGAATGTATTGCAAAGATATGAGCATTGGAAACCGAAAAAGCCTATACCTTTTGAAGCACAAGCTTGTACTCTGCTAGTTCATTGTAGGAGCGCTGTAACTTCTCACCATTTGCATTTATCTCAACTAGCTCTGCTTCAAGGTCTCCAAGTTTAACCTTTAATGAGATGAAACCACGGTTAAGCACATCCAACAAATACCAAAACTTCGGTAGTTATAAATAGCTAAAGATAAGATACCTCAAGGTCATCTAAACTGGTAATAGCTTGGGTGGCAGATCTTGCTGTAGGCGTCAACCCTACCTTTGACATTTGGTCCCGGAAGAATCTCAATTTACGTGCCATTTCTCCACATCTTTTGATCTTCAAAAGAGACAAACAATGAACAATCTCACAACTTCTCTATCAGAATAATAAACTTTGACATTGCAGAAAGGACAAATCTAACATCTATGGGTAATAAGTCTCATATTAAAAAACAGCAGTAACATCCCAGTATATACATGGCAGTAGCCAAGATGGAATAGCATATTGTTATTGTATGTCAGAACTCAGAGTAATGGTTTTCTAATTGTTCCCAGAAGGGATGTGGTTCAGGTTAAGCAATACCACCATCCTTAATAAGCTAGTCACAACCTAGGTCTTCGGGTGTTATGATATTAACCTAAACCTTAATGTTATCATCCAAAACACTTATATTTTATAGAATTAATAGTGATCTTAATCTAATCAACAAGAAAATGGATACAGTTCCTAGAATTCCACTTCCTATTTATTTCTAATTGAATGCATCCAAATGATTCGTAAATGTAGCATATCAAAGAAACTCCCTGCATAATTGCTTACTATAATGTAATAGTGCCAGTACCTGCCTCCAACCTCACAATTTGATCAAAGGGAATCAGGTCAGAACAAAAGGAAACTACTTGAGATTATTTACCTGAATAGCATATGTTCTCTGGAAGGGGCTTTTTTCTGCATTCAGCTGAGAGGAGAAAGAAATACAACAGATCATTTCATAAAGAAAAGCTGAAGAAGCTCATAAAAGCAGAAGGTAAAAATGTAATTGTTATAGAAATTGAGAATGGAAGCAGCTCCTAAATCAACAAGGTCAATCGCAAGATCAAGTAACCCACACCACTTGCTCACATAATGTATAATATGTGTGATCTAACTATTTGCATACTTATGCAGTGGAAAAGGTAAGCAGATAGTTTCTCCCCTTTCCCTATTTATCTGCTTTTCCAATAGCTTCATCTTCTGAATTTTTTAAGGAGATGGTTGAAACCATGGGTTCTCAACAGTGCATTACCTGTCTTTCAAGCACAACATTATTTCCTTCCAGACATCTGAGATATTTACCGAGTATATCTCCAACTTAAGGTGAAGGGACAGCATTTTAGTAAATTATTAAGCTTTAAACCCCATACGGCATCTGACCATGCACAATGTAGAACTTTCTTTATCACCTTTTACCAGCAAACTACGGAATTTTGTGTGCCCAAACTTCAGATTGAGCATACAACTCCATTAATCAACTACTAATCCTTCAACTATTATTCATTATGATTCAGATTAAAAGTCTCACAAACAAGACATTCCGCTGAAATCCCTTGCTTAAGACCATTGCAGTTCCTTCTCTATCCTAATCACAGGGCCAATTACTTTACAGCCGGTAGCATCGAAATTATTAAGACTTAAATAGCAAGCAGCTGTGTATTTTAGGGATACCATAGCTGATAATTTGTTTTGGGAAGTTCAAAAGAAGTTCATAGTAGTTTCCTTATTGCTTTAGTGGAAAGGAAGATGGTAGTTTTACGTCGGAATAGTAGTTCTAAGCTTAATGGTATGAATCCGGATCGTGGTAAGTTTACATTCCAGACCAACAGTGGTCCTAAGATTAATAGTTTTAGTCACAGAGCATGTTGCAATGTCAGCAATTCTAGCTTGAATATATTGTCAACAAACAGCATTAACAACTGAACCAACAAATATAATAATTAAAAACATCCCTCTAAGAAAAAATCAAGGTTGCCGTATCCATGAGTACATACGGAAGTCTCCACTTACTGAAGCACACGCAAAGGTATGCATCAGTCAACTAAAGCTGTACCTAGAACTTTAACTAAGTAAACAGATATTGAAACCAAATTAATCACTGGAATCATTACAGCAACATCTTAGTAGATCTTCATCTCTTCATCTACCTACAACATCCTCCTGATTTTACGAATAAGCTGCTGAGTCAAATCCTGCTACTTACGGTACATACTTCAAAACTGTAAGTCCAAACAAGCAACACGTAGTTTAATTACTCAAGCACGCATGAAGGCTAATCATCGCCAGCAACTCGACAGCAACCCTATCTAGAGCACATTAAAGAAAAAATAGGCAATTATGTCTGATTATATCCATCTCTTCAACATTAATGCAGTAAATCATCCCCAATCACTAGATTCACAGTGCCGTGATATTAGTCAACGGTAAAAATCGAACAAAAAAACCCTAGCCACAACGCAAAACCAGAAAACATCGCGAGTAAATCAATTCAAACGACACAAAAATAGGAAAAAGAAAATGTAAAAGTTACGAACGTCTTTGAATTGGATAAGGCCGAGGTCACCGATGTAAGACACGGCGAGATGGGCGGACTCGACGGGGATGATGAGTTGGAGCAGTTGCATCGGCTCCGACCGCATCAGATCCATTGGCGGACAGCATCCCCTCCCCCGCTCCCCCATATTCCACTGTCAGATTGATTCACCTCGTTCTCCTACTCTCTTCGTATCTACTGCCTATAAGAAAGAACACTCTCCAATTTTCTGCGCATGTGAAATTATGAATTGAATAGTAGTAATACAGTAATAGTAATAATAGATCAATCAGAACATCACTGTCAGGGGAAGAGCTGGCTGGCTGATATTATTTTCTTTTTCTTTTTTTTCTTTGTCTTTGTGAGGGTCACGCCTCGCCTCGTGCGTGTTTATTTGTTTACCGCCTGTTAGTTGAGCGCATTAGTCACGTTCTTCAAAACTTCAACTCTTATTCCCATCCACTGAGGTTTTTGTTTTAACGGTAGTTTAAATTCGTGGGTTCGAATTTTATAATTGTGGCTGTATAATATTTATCTTTAGTTTCGAATTAATGATAAAGTTGACGTACGGCTATTCACTTACATTTAATTAGAAAATATATTAAGATTTATATTTTTGTTACTTGAATCTTTTCGATTCAATTTTAATATGATCCAAATTCAAATATGTATAGATTCATGATAATCATCCCATCATTAAAAAATCTTAGATATTTGTTATTCAAATACGTCAATAATAACTTTTGTTATTTCAATATTTTTTACTATTTAAATTATTTATCATTCTAAATTAGGCATTAAACGACTATGACAAGTCATTTTCATATTCTTACCTATTCTTTCCTTGTAGGTTTTTCTATAGGTAGGGATCTCAAACGTCTTCATCCCATTTGGGAAGTATATATATTTTATTGTGTGGTGTGAATACAATTTAAAATTAAGTTACACACATCATATTTTATAAATATTTGATGTTTAATTTTGTTCTTGTAAATTATTATATATATGATTCGACATTTGAAAAAGCAGTGAAGGTTGATTGACAATTTGGTGTTGGAGAACGTATCCAACGTCGATTGATAATTTGCTGTCAATGCTGTTATGGTGGCAGGTGGAGAGGCAGAATTAATTATCAAGATGTAAATGAAACAAAGGGCCTGCGTTACTGTGGCTAATGACTACAGGCCTAATATTACTGAGTGTTAGGGCTCTAGTGCATCTCATGCTCTCGACATATGAATCCAATTTCGAAATGGGTTTTGTTTGTTTGCCATTAATGTATTTTTCCCCAACTAAATCGATGGCTAACCAAATGTTGTCTCAATGGTGCAACGGAGATCCTGTCATCTTTTTTTTATACTAATACAAAAAGTAGAGATATTTTTTTATTCACAAATGGTAGTATTATATTAACTTTTATTTGTGTAGATGATATCTTCAAATTGTTTATTTATCTTATAAAAATATCATGTATTAGTTTTTATTTTATTATTTATAATAAATTTTAAAGTATAAAAAAATGTTGTAAAAGGAGAAGATTGTAACAAGATAGAAATTCTAATTTTGAAGAAGGAAGAATTTCATTCATGGAAGTCACCTCCATTACATACAAGAAATCAGGTGGGAGTTGAATTAAACTGTTGCTAACAACTTTCTGACTAATCTATAACTACTGAAAATGATAAAACTTGTTTACAACTAATAAAGGTGCTCACGTAAAAATACAACTTATGTACAATACAAAAGGCGCATAAGTGACAGAGCGTGGAAACAGAGAGTCGTCTCTTCTTGCTGGTTATGTGTTCTCAAGTACGCAGGTGCAGATGGTTGAGCTTCTTCAAGTTGCTACTTGTAACAAAGATACCCACTTTCCATCAAGAAAACCCAAAATAAACAAACAGTGCAAAAGGGGCGATGTTGAACCCAAACCTGTCTTTGAATCTGCTGTTGTGTTTGCTTGGAAAAAGTATCGAAACATAGATGAAATTTGGGATTAATATTCGATTTTATGTCTTTTTTTAATTAGAAGTCGAATATAATTACGATAAATTTTGACAAAGCTCATTTTAGTTTACTATATTTCTCATTTAGAAAGGGGTCTAAACTTTGAGTAGCAAGGCCCATTAAAACAAAACAAGTTAGGCCTAGCAAGGCCCAAGGCAAACTTGACTTGGAGTCCAATTTGGTGTGCAGTGAATTATTTGCGAAATTAAACATACTTTCTAAACTTGAAAAAGAAATAAATAAATACAAGTAAAAATGGGAATTATATTAAATTGTGGCAGAGTTAGGTGATTGGAGGTTGTAGAGGTCAATATCAATGATATGTGTGTGCGAGTTTTAGGGCGGGGAAGTAAGTACTTTTACTGAGGGGTGGGTCGGTCAATTGGGTGACGTGAAATGTGTCAGTCTGATGACTAAAGGTGGGAGGGGGGGGTTTGATGGATGCACCATACAATCGGGAAATTCCCTTCCTTCATTATTTCCGCATAATTAATAATGCACGAATCAATATACTATTATTTGCTTCATCAACTCTCAACTGTTTGCTAAGGTTGTTTGATTGAAAGCAAACAGTGGCTGCACTTAAGACGTTTACACCATGTGTCGCCACCTCCATCTTCCAGGCTTCCACTCCCGCCGTGATTTTCACCCTGACCTGTTGAATAATTGATCATCCTAGACAAATATTTTATTTTTGAATATGCAGAGTTGTGAGTTGGGGGTTCAATTTGCATTTACTGTTTGGCCCATGTATGTATGTATGTATGTATGTATTGAAGAGTAAAAAAGATGGAAATCTAACACACACTGTAGAGGTAGTGCGTATGGACGACAGAATTAAGAAGATCCTTTTCAGAAATATAACTCCAAATACTTGTAGTACTTTGCAAAGCCCAAAAAGGCAGCATAGTACACTTGAGCAGTGAGCCATGATATGAACTCACCAAGAAGAAGAGCAAGAAGAAGAACAACAAGAAAAGGTGTATAAGAAAGTTGCATCTTATATTAAATTCACTATCCAGAAAAAAAAAAACAAAACAAAACAGAAGAGAAGAGAAGAAAACCCTTTATATTTATTTGCTCTTTTTCTCTTTTTCTGCGCTGATCATCATCATATCTCATCAGAGTGAAGTCCCTTTCCTTTCTTCCTTTCTATTGATCGATGGAGAAAGAGCCCATTTCTTGAAATATTGAATCTATATATATAGATCAAAAGAATATGAACTAGCTAAAATCGTGTTTGTGTAGTTGAAAGAGTAAGAGGGATCGATCCCATATATATATATATATATATTGTTGTTCTTGTTTTTGAGTTTTTTTTTTTTTTTTTGTTTTTTGAATGATGAGAAGTGAAGAGATTGGAGGGATAAACAGTAGTTCGTCATCAAGCAGCAGGTGTCAAGACTGTGGAAATCAAGCCAAGAGAGACTGTGAACACTTGAGGTGCAGAACCTGCTGCAAGAGCCGAGGGTTTGAGTGTCAAACCCACGTTAAAAGCACTTGGGTCCCGGTTTCCCGGCGGCGTCCCAGGCAGCATATAATGCACCAGCACCACCAGATTTCAGACACTGTGGAGGACCAGCACCATGGATCAAACCCTAAAAGATTCAGAGAGCAGAATCCAGCACTATTAGGTACCACTACACATATGTAGATATATATATATATATATATGCATCTCTCTCTCTCTCTCTCTCTCTTCTCTTCTCTTCACACAGTGCACTAGATTTAGCAGATCCACTGAGGGAACACACACAAACACGCACTACGCGGTGTAATCATTGTTTTTTTATTTTCAAGTTTCTCTCAGATCATGTGTTGTATTGATCAAGAAAGCAAGCTGTGAGTGTAGCACAGTAGGAAACCCCACAAACCCTAGCAACAGCTTCATGTAATTAATATGCTATATATAGTATATGCTAGGCCATGGTGGAATACAGTAATACACATAGAAAAAGCCAAAAATCAAATTTTCTTGATGATGTTTATAAACTCATATCTTGTGTGATTTGTTAGAACATCATACTTAAACTCAGATTTTGGTGTATATATATACATATAAAAATATTGGTTAGCTAGATATGTTTTCCAAATGCTTGGACTCTTGTCATGTTCCTTTTTTGTTTGTTTTTTCTTCACAAATTAATTAGGGTTAGAGGAAGGGGATTTTCCAGGTGAAGTGAGCTTTCCGGCAGTGTTCCGATGCGTTCGAGTGAGTTCAATGGACAATGTGGTGGATCAGTATGCGTATCAGACATCGGTGAGCATCGGAGGTCACGTATTTACAGGCATTTTATACGACCAGGGGCCTGAGGCGGATGGGACCGGGAATTATGTGACTGGAGGGAGCTCTAGTTCTGCTGGTATTGGCTTATTTGAGCAGACTCACTTTGTCAATAGTACTACTGCTACTGCAACTGGTACAACCTCCTCTCCATATCCTAGCCCTTTTTGTGCTTTTACCGCTACTAGTTCACAGTTCTTTCATCAGTACCCCAAATCTTGAAACATAATGTTTGGTATCAAGTAGAGAAAAATTTGTAACCAGAAACATCTCTATTCAAATGTCAATAATCAGTAGATTTGATCAACTTGACAATTCCCCACTTCCATCCAATATCTACTTATATATATTGATCATCACTAGTCTCTGCGGTTCATGCATATCCTCCATTCCTTTGATAATTAGTATACCTGACACACTTAAATAATTAAAGCTACTGAAGTTGAAGAAAAAGAAAAGCCAAATTTTTTTAATGGAAGTCTGCCTAACTAAAATGTTCTTTTCTGATTCCAATCAAGAATTCTTTGTTCTTGTCTCTATTAATTAAACTAATGGTTGTGAGTGAGTATGCATGCATTTCCTCTTGTTACTGTTTTTTTTATAATATTGTTCTTGCGGGTGATTTTAAGAATATTTGTGTTTAAAGTTAGTTTATCAACTTCCAACCTGCTCTTTTCCACATTAGATCAACTTTGATTGATCACAACTACTCACACAAAAATTTTAGTTCGGATCGGGTTCGATCAAATTTGAATCTATTATATGTTAAGTGCAATACACTTGTCGTGTAATTATTGGTGCACAATGTAGAAAAAGTAACTAATCACATAACAAGTATGATATACTTGTCCCATAATTAATTTGACTCGATCAAACCTAATTTGAATAAAAAAATTTCTATAAATTATATAATAAATATATTATACTTACAGTAATTTCGTATTATACTTATCACATGATGACCATTAGAAACACACACATGCATAAAACCTCAGGCTAGTCTTTGCATTGCTACTTTGTGCGTGGTTGACTGTATACATATATAATGTACCCTCTGACATATACAATCTAGGGTATGTGGATGTGATGATGCCTAGAGATTGCCCTAGACTAGGAAAAACTCATTATGATTAACTCATGAATGATTTTTACCATGAAACTAGCTTATTAATAGATGAAAAATTCTTACTCAAATCAAATTTGATCGAATCAACTCAATCACATAATAAGTGTGATATAGTTGTTATGTGATTGGTTACTTTTCATAAAATGTATACGAATCACACAACAAGTATATTATATTTATCATATAATTAATTTAAATCTGGTCAAACCCGGTCTAGATTACTGGATATACGTAGCTAGCTATAGTATGATATATATATATATATACACACATATATATAATAGAGCTTCTGTTTGAAACATTAATTAATTAATTAATTAAGGTGTGTGATAGTGAAGACATTAAACATATAAGTAAAGTTTGTTGGACCCTTAAAACATATGCTTTTTTAGTTACTAAGTGGCGAAAAGATTAAATTGGTGGGCATCTTCTAATTCTTTTGATGACAGTGACCTTAAGCAAGCAGAAAAGCACATAGTAACTCTAATTTTTAATTAATCTTTTTTCATGCTAAATATTTAAAGACACATTCACACTAACCAAAGGAAAAACAATGATTCCAGACCCCCACCCCCTACCCCAAACCTAAACAACATAACAGATATATATATATATATATATATGTATATAGATGTGATTGTGCATATATAGTTAGATTCTATTGATGAGTATAATTGTAGATGCAATTAGAATCAAGAAAAATAAAGAAGAAAGAGTGCATTCAAACTCATACATACCCTACTTGTAGTTAATTAATATTGTAGCAGCAGCATTGCTTTCCGATTTTAGTCAAATTTATAAACTCCCTTTTATGGAAGGAACACCAAATTGAAATAACTTTAGATGGAAAGGGATCCAAGAATTTGATTTTGTATGTTTTTGCAAAAGTGAGTTTGCATTAATATATATATATATATATATATATACCAAGTGTGTGTGTGTGTGTTTTTGTGGCTTTAATTTAATTTGTGCATCATGGAGAAGAGATAGTGATCATGTCTTTTTTTTTTTTTTAATTTTGAGTATATAGTATGATTGGAATTATTACTTTAACTTGTACTAACTATAAAATTTGCATCTGGAAAAAACCTTAGTGGGACCAGCAAGTGTGGCATGCTCATGACCTTTTTCAAAAGGGCTTAATATTCTTACAATTATTAATTATATATATATGACTACCCCTGCACCTTTCACCTTATATCTATTATTAATCAATTCATATTCTCATCTTTTCAAGTTATTGAGAGACGTTGGCATCAGCATCATCATCATCATCATCATCTATATATATATATATATATATATGTTTATATAGCTACTATGCATGTTGTTGGATAAAGAATAAGTACCCCTCTTGTACGGATTTCATTTGTGCATGTCTATACATATATATATATATAATTTGCTTCCACTCACAGTTGATTTCCAAGGTACATACTTGGAATTATACTGATGATCGATATATACCTGTATCTGTATGCCAACATCACTTTATATTTATATATATATATGCATGTTAAATTTCCTTGAAACTTTTAATTGATCAGAAATAATTAAATTAATTAGAAGAGTTGAAATTCAGGTGTTATATGTGTAGTTTTGCAGTACGTGGTTGTTGGTTTTTGACGACTATTTATATCCACTAATTATATATGTCGTTTGTTCAGATACGTGTAAATTAATATTAGTTCAGTGGGGTTTTCTGATCTTAAATTAATATTAGTTTAAAATAAGAATTAATGATTTAATTTTTTTATTAAGAATTATATAAATAAATTCTTCAAAGAATTTATCATTAAGGATTCAAAATTCAAATGCAATAATCTTAGTAAAGCTATGTGTCATAAATTGTGTGTGTGTGTGTGAGAGAGAGAGAGAGAGAGAGAGAGAGAGAGAGGGGTAAGTGTGTTGTGTGTGTATGTGGTTGGTAATTAACTTGATTCACACAGAGTGTCAAACGCGTACATGAGTTTACTTGAAAATCATGATCAATCTGCGGGAATGATTGTCTTTTAGGAATAGAAAAGGCAGTACAGTTTGTGGAAGGATGCATGCTTTGTTGTTGATCAGATTCATCATAACCCCTTCACCGCCCTTTTCACTTCACAAACCACTACCCACGTATGTACGTACTAAGTTTCTTACAGCAACGCACGTACGGATGATCTGTAGCCTGCACACACACACACACACACAGAGACAGAAAGGGCGGGGACCAGTGGGGCGAAATTTTTAGGTTAACGTAATGTGGATATATTAATTACTGGGTAGCTACATTAATGTTTGATTTGGACAAGAAAATTCCAAACTTTGTCTAAACGAGACCATCACCGCATCCATCTTCCTTCATATGTACAAACCCCTCTTTTGAGTTTGAGGGCAATCAAATAAATTTAAGTTTACGTCAAAAGAGACGCACAACCATCTACCTGCTTTTTCCCTTTCATATATATCATACCATATACAGTTATGGCCTAATTCATGAACTTAATATGATGTCATTAATAAGTAATTTCTCACCCTAAAAAGAAAATTTACCATCAGCTATGAACTGAAATTATGATAAATAATCATGATTAAAATGCAAAAACTTAAATTATTTATCATGAAAGCTACTTTTGTTATTGTTTAGCCATCGCAGATGTTTTGCCGCAACAAATGTTTCAACCGCACTTGCATAAATTACAGCTAATGTTCGTTATGTGACCTTGATCAATAACTATTTAAAATGCAGTTATTTATTTTTAACAATGATTGTTAAACATATGATTAAATGTTAAGTTAAAAGATTATCGACATTGAATTAATTCTTTTTAAAAGAATTATGATGAGGCATGATTTAAATATTTTCAAGAGTCGCATACAGTATATTTAAATTACCATAGAAATACAAAATTATAGTAACTCATAATTTAATAAATATTCGTATTTATCCTAATGAGGTTACCGCCCACCCGCCCCACTGCTAATTTATTCATATTCGTATGCATAGGATAGGATAAGATGGAAGGAACGAACTAGAAAGAGAGAAACAAGTTGATAACCGTAGTAATAATTTTAGTAATTTGATATGTCTAGAAATACTCACCGTATTCAGCGATGAATTAAATAAAACCCTTCTCACTTATTAGTTTAACTATATCTTGAAAAACCAGTGCCATAGTCTAGCTAGGTGGACTCATCAAATCAATTCAAACTAACATTCTAATAAAAATAATTTTCATGTATTTACATTTTTATCTTTTTATTTTAGAAAATAAAAAAGACCTTAAGTTGCATTTCGATACAAGGATTTAAATTTGAAAAAAAAAAAAAAAAGAGTTGATCAAAAGATTTGCTCAATATTTCAAAAAATATCGTTAAATAAAGAGTTAAAGAATTAGAAATTATTTGTAATATTATATTATTATGCATACAGATATAAAATTTTGTTAGGGAGATTTGAAATCCTTGCTTTGAAATCAATCTATCTAAAACACGATGTAACAGTTCACATCCATAACATTTCTGGAAAATATTAGGCCCCTACTATATGAACCCTATTGTCGGTCACACTCACACCCCTATTGTCAAACAGGTCCATAACAGAGTAGGGAGCCCATCCACAAAAGTCTACAAGTCGTTTGACACCATGAGTTCGTCTCACCAGTACTCGAGAGATTCTAAACAAAGATGCCTCAAGTCAGCCAAGAAAGAATACAGTAAACTTCTAATAACTTTGTAAATTTTTATTCTATAGCTGATGCAGAGCAGAGCAGTGAGTCCTAATAATAGAGGATGATGGTCCACCCAAGAATTTCATACGAGCAATTCACACGGGAATGCACCTTGGCGGATAGAGTGAGACGATGGTCATACGACTCGATTCTGCACAGATTATACAAACAACACAAAGAAACCAACTGAAATCGGAGATCAATATAAGAAAAACGATAACGTGTGGGACATGGTCTTCCAATGAAGTTTCAGCTAATTCAGAACTCATCACTCGATGAACACACAACTCAAATACTGAATCATTTTAAGTCCACCTCTCATCATGCCAAATCGCCCTCCCACTGGATTAATTGCTTTGTAAGTCTTGAACGCCATCAGCATTGTATGAAACTGGAAGAAAAAAATTTAGCAGTCATATAGCACGAAAGAATATAGTATGAATTGGGGCGGTGGAATGTAAAACTTGCTTTGCAGTGAGTGCTTCAATAAACAGATGATCTGCCCTTGACAACATTCAGCAAGTATGCCCACAGCTAGTCATAGTTTCTCCTTCCCTCGGTTAAAATGACCTCAGTTAATCACCACATATTCATAGGCCTAAATGGGTAATGATTAGCTCAAACTTCACATCCATTGTGCCACCTCATATAAAATCTGCTTAACAATATCCAGAGACCGAAGCATGTGGCGAGAGAAATATGAAGCTTAGTTTCTTATATTGTCATCTCCATCCCCCAAAAATTCTCATTTTTGTATAGAGCTCTCCATGTTTTACTCCAACTTAAATATTGTCACTCCAGCAATCTTATAGTAACAAACTAAACTCATGGAAACAGCTGCTCAAAATCACAACTAAACAAAATGTTCCGGGAATGGAACAAACAATCGGTTTCAATTGCAAGTTTGGATAGCAAGAAGGATAGAAAGTAATTGAACTTATTGGACTTGCCAGCCTGCTCACGAACAAAGCAAAAAATCCCAGCATCGAAAGAAGGGCAGATGAAAATTGGAAAGAGCATTCCAGTGCTTCAAATTCACAATGCAGAAACCGGTTGCAAGTTCCCCTTCAACACCCAAAGCAATTAACATAACAAACAGCAAAATCAACCAAACACCTCTACACAATGAAAAACGTAAAGATTTTTGAATGTAGAATTGCATTGGCTCAAACAGCCATCCGACTATTCAGATAACTAAGATAACAAACCCGATAAAATTAGTTATATAGTAGCAAAGCAAAGATCCCAAACATAAGTGCCAGCACACAGCAAACTCCGAAGTCAATAATTAAAGAAACAACACAGTCGAAAAAACAACTACAAACAGTTCAACTGGTCAAGATCATAGAACTTGAAATTGCATCACGTTAGATCAAATATCTGTTCACAACCAAGCATGCGGATAATCAACTAATATGATACCTACATACACTTTACAAGTGGAGACTTATGTATTAGAAACTGCATAAGATAAGCCATCCATATTTACATCCACCAAATCAGATAACTAACTGAATGTTCATGACATCAGTTACACAGAAGCAATAAACCAAGAAGCCCCAAATTAGACTAACCCCACTAACTGAATGTTCATAACATCAGTCACACAGAAGCAATAAGCCAAGAAGCCCCAAATTAGACCAACCCCAATCCAGTCTTCTGGCATACAGAACCCCACTTCCCCCACAGAGCACCAACCATCATCATCCAATTTTAACATATTACACCATCAGATGAAGGAGTGCTGCACGCCAAATCCATGCTTCCCGTACAAGCATCCAGGCCTGTTATGGTAATAGGGCAGCCTCTTCGATTTGTTAGGTTTTGGTCCGCCCCTCTTCCCCATCTTCCTTATCCTCTGCTTCCCAAACCTGTCCTTCAGTTTCCACGGCACCAACTCATCATCAACATCATCATGATATACATCACGCACATCATCATCGCCACCATCATCATCATCAGACCCATCTCTACCTTCATGGTACACATGATTACTTGTCATCTCAACAGGTAAAGTCATCGGGGGTGAGACTGACAGACTCTGAATAGACATGATAACGTCAGGACTCCCGAAATCACGGGGCTCCCCTGCGTCTTCATCTTCTCCTTGTACCGGCTTAGACTCCGGCTCTTCTTCGGTGGCATCATCTCCCTCGCTGATGACGTCGTCGCCGTCGAAGGAGTAGATGTCTTCGTCGTCTGAGAGAGAGGCGTTGACGAACTCCCACGTGGACAGATCGTCGTCACCGGATCCGCTGCTGTTGGCCATTGGTGGTGTGGTTTTCCTCAAGATTCTCAACATTTTTTGGAATTTTCTTTCGGTTTCTCTCTGCGCCTCCCTCGATTTCGGGTTTCTTGCTTGAAATGAAATGTGTTGGTAGGAAAGGGAGGACTCGTGTTGATAAAAGAAAGAGATGAAAAATGGGGAGTTAGAGATTCACGTGCCATTCATTGGCCACATGCGTACGCGTGAAATTCTATTGGTTAATTTTGCGTGGCAGAGGGGGGATGGGATGAGTATCGTGTAGCACAACCCTCTTTATTCCTTTTTTCTTTCCCTTTAATAATAGTAATTTAGCTCATCACAGCCGTTAATGTATCATTATCTGTCCTACTTAATAAAGTGATAGCAGAAATACTATCTATCAATATTCATACTTAAATAGTTAATAATAGAAAAAGTCAATACTGCACGTCACGCCATAGTTTTAAACATAACCATAATATTAGTAAAACTGCAGAAACATGGAGGTAGGATCCACCTAAAATTAAAAATAAAAGGGGGTCTAAAAATTTTTCTGGATGTCAATTTGTGGCAAAAGATAATTTTACTTCAAAGACACTCACATTTGGCATTTAGCTAGGAAACAAATCAACAAAAGGGCGAACACAAGAGTCATTCAACATCACTCTATACAATATACACTCGGATGTTTCAGAGCTACTAATTCACTAAATCAATGTAACTCGGACATTACTTCCATGTATGTCGCCATGATAACACCCTCTACAAGATCAATCAAGATTCATGCAAAAAAATGCTCCCCATCTGAGGGAAATAACGTAAGAAAAAGATGTATGAAGGTTGCAAGTATATAGGCTATGGCTATTTGATATCCTCGATCAGTTTGCTTGCCGACGTGCAATACGCATTCAGAGACTTTTTGCACAATTTTGTTTTTCTCAGTTGCAGAACTTTGAGACCTTGTGAACTCAGATGTTCAGAAGAGCTATTTTGCTGTCTCCTGTATCGGAAGAAAACCTACCGAGTCCCACCTTGGAGTACACCCACAATCTCCTCACCTCTTGCTTGGATGCCTTTTAGGTACTCAGTAAGAATGCGCTGCTGATATGATCCACCCTCCTAGGTTGGGATTTGGGTGTGGGGTTGCAGATTGTGGTGAGAAGCTGAGAATTTTAAAATTTTAACTTAGTAAGAATAGCCATAATTCTTGAGACGGATACTTACTGTTCTAATCAGTGTCCGCTCGATTCGTTTCTTTACAACAGCATATAATTCTTCAGGTGAAATATCCCCTTTACCAACAGTCAGACCATTGATTAAGAGCTTATTCCATTCTGCTTCCGGAGCTGACATAGAGCCGTCAACTACTCGTTATAACATTCTTCTCAAATATTGATATAGTGAAGAAAGAAAAAGACAAATGAGGAAGATATTTAACAAATTTTTCAAATGGTGTACGTTTAGCGATGTTTATATTTTGTCATTTTCTGAATGGGTACATAGAAGGAAAGTCCTAAAATTTGCTGACACCATAGTAAGATGAAGATCTGAATTGGCATGCAAAGTAAATGCTTATGTGATTAATAGTGGTTTAATGAACATTCTTAAATTCAGGAATCATAAGCAAAATTGCAGCACGTTTTATATCTGACGTGCTGCCTAAATTCTCCATAGTTTTTGTTTCTGAAGAAATTTCCCTGATCACTGTCTTTCTAGAAGAAACCCAAAGAAAATGTACAATCATTTCATAAAATGGAATATGTGGATCTTTAAGCTAGAAATTAAGTTCCCATTCTCAAGTTCCGTGTACTCACAGATGAGGACATACCTTGGATTAAGGTCTCAAGAAACTGCTCGGCTTTCAGTATTTCGTTCCCTACCCAAAAACAACAATAGAGGATCAGTTAATAGCTCCAACTATATCATTCATGCTGTGTACAAGAATAGACAAGCAACACTTTGTTTGCACAGAAGTACAAAAGAAATGTACAAAAGACAGTTATAGCTCACAATGATGATATTGATGTAAATACTGATGTTATAAGAATAAATATACATAGCAACACCTTTCTTGGCATAACTACGTTTGGAGAGAACTCTGGAAGCATACAGTTGCAAGACCTTTTGCAACATAGCTTCGAGCCCCGGCTTATCACCATCTTCTTTTGCCTGCACATACAGTAACACTACTTGCTTAGCTTCAAGCAAGAACCAGCTTGATGGTAACATTTGTATATCTGCTCATGGACCAAAAACTTGGCATCATTATTTAAAAAGTTTCCAGGGTGCTAGTCAAAAATCAACACATGGATTTGTAACCGTAAGAATAACTAACCAAACTAAGGAAAACTAGATCAGCATAGCATCAAAGGCGATATCAGGCCTGACAAAGTTTATGAACATTTTACAGAAAAGAACAATGTGATAGCAAACTTACTTGCCGTAGCTGTGCGTTAACTTCCGCAAGGAAGCCCTCATCAAGATGACCTTCTTGCTCTCTTTGGTTTAACTCCTACAAGTGCCAAGATAGATATACATGACCAATAAATGAACTCTCAAGTACTACATAAAGAAACAGAGAGAAGCTAGTCAACCCATTTACAAAATTATTCCAAGATGAGAAGTATGATAAAATCTACATTTTTGGCACAGAGGAAGGCCATGTCACGAGGCAAAAAGAGACCTACATACTATTAACCTGGCATATAGGTTAAGAAACAGAAAGGATGGACTTTCAAATAAAAAAGACAATGGGTAATGGGGGAGCAGAGCCAAGCAACATACAATCACTTCCAAGAGCATCTTATAAAAGTCAAATGTAATGATCAAATTAAGTTCAGGCACAGAAAACATACTTTTTGCATGAGAGCGAGAGCCTCAGGGTCTCTAGGAGGCCATTCAATCTCTTCTTCTTCGTTAACCACAGGTTTCAAAATTGCCTTAAGCACATCTGTAGCTGACTCTATTTTTTCCTGAAGAATTAAAGAACCATGCAAGCAATGAACCAAGTAATAATTTGTAAGTTGACATTTCAAGAATGCTTCATAAGAACCTTCCAAAAGTTATGCTGAAGAGTGCATGCATATAAATCTGAAGAAGCGAAAGTATTTCCAATACATTAGTCTTGTGGACAAGACGATCCACCACACTCATCAATAATGCAGCCAATTCTTCATAGTCTTTCTGTAAGAGAAGGAAAAGCAAGCTTATTTAGGAATGATACAAAGTCAAAGCTTAGACTTATATGTACATAAAACTTGGCTGAGTCCAAGATCATGCTTTATCGTCCTCAGATTTGCATGTTTCTGTTCTAGCTGCAAGCCGTATCCAGAAACCCTCATTGAAAGCAAGAACATTCTCCACAACAAGTTGATGAAGCTGTTCCAGTAGAAGAAAATTATGAAAAGTTAGAAGCAACTTTTCCACATAGTTGAGATAAAGGAACAAAATCGACTTATGGGGAAAGGAACAGAGACATGGAGGTATGGATAAATGGCGAGAAAGATAAGATCAAATAAACAGAACAAATAACGAGAAAACTTTGATGTACAAAATGTAAGGAAAGCAGGGAATTTATATGTGATATATATAATATCAATAACGGAAGCAACCTTTTCAAGATGTATATGCTATATGTTTCAAGCTTTAAAGTGTCAGTAAAAGCAGATTTTAAAGTCGTACTCATTATAAGCTAACAGTGCCTGCAACTTACCGGAAAAACACTTACAAATACCAAATAAAACTCTAACAGAAAGATCCAGTTACAGTAACATGCTTCTCCTTTTAAAAGTTTGAGACTGGCATATCGGTTTGCAGTTTCATACAACAACAAACATTATTTTGATTGTCGGGTCTACATCAGTTTGATCCGTTTTGGCGCAGCACACATAAATGTTTGCAAGAGATTACAGTATTAAAACCAATCATCAATATACTTGCCATAACAGCAAATAGATAAGATCTGAAAGGAACTCAAATATGCTTACTTCTTTATCATCTGCATCCCTTAGCATATCTATGAGTCTGTCTACTTCCACAGTCTTTTTGAATGATTTCTCAGCATCCTTATTGACTGCACAGATCAAAGTTTTCCTGTTTATTAAATCCAAGCAAGCAATGTGATAATCAATACCTCCATCTACCAAATAGGAACATTTGAATATCAAGATCTGGAAGAACAAAGTCGTCATGTTGATTCAACACAAAGATGGTTCTGAACCTACCAACACCTTCCAAGTTTTGATTATTTTTCAGCAACACTAATTTGCTCATAAATTGAGTTGTTCACCTTTTTCAGCATTAAGAAACTTAAATAAGGATATTCAATTTAAATTACATACACCAGTGCAGAAGAATGCACATCTATATGTGCATCATAAAGGAGAGGAAATGGCATGCCCAAGTTACCACCCAATTATTCTCATTTTTATTGTTAATGTACATAGTTGCCACCTAATAGACATACAAGGAAAAATCATAGAGAAGTAGAGAAGCAAGTACACCTATGAATTGGCTAGAGCCGGTTGAGCTCAGCTTGAGTTACCACCACCAGTGCTACCCTTTACAATCCAATTATTCAATATACCTCAGTATTTCTTAATTCATAAAAGAAATTCTTCTAAGCAATCACCATATACTTTTCGGGTTTCATGTTGGTAAAAAGCATAGCAGTCTCTGGCTTTGCAGGCCATTGCACACTAGTAATAAAAGAGGACCAACTCGGACAAATGTTTTCCAGAATCACTTGTAGTTACAGCAACTAATACATCAAACTAAAACAATCACTTAACTCGGCCAATACAATCAAACTAAAACAAATTCAAGTTTCAAAGATTAGTACAATCTTTCAACTCCATAAAGAATACGCGCGCCCAATATGGAAAAGGCAAAAAAGAGAAGAAGAGAATAATACCTCTGCTTCCAACCAACAAAATTCAGTGAAGCAAATTTCCTTCCCCCAAGCTTCCCATTGTTCCATGTTCTATACGGAAAACGCTAGAATACAGAACAAAGAATAAAAATTCAGTTCTCGCTTCCAGAAAAGTAGAACCAAAACAATGCTTTGTTCCGCCCAAGTAATTACATACATCCAAACTAAACATGTCTCATTTTTCAGAGTCGCGGTAATGGCCGAGGTTTAGCTATTTGTATACAAGCATATCAAGAATTTCAAAACCTTCACAAGAGAATACATCGTAACAAAAGAGACACAAAACACACACACATACAGAATTACCGGGTAAACGTGTGAAGCTGAATGGAAGAAGCATATTCCAGTATCCATTTTCAGTAGAATTTTGCTAAAAGATTAGCAGAGAAAGAAGAAGAGAATTTGCAGCAACAAATGGCGCGGGCCACAGAAGAACATATTATATTAAGTTTGATTTCAGCCCCCAGTCTGAGATTTTGCTTATCGGTTCTCACTCCGACCCTTGAGCGTCAATTCTGACTAAGGCGTGTGAGACAACAATCACGACTTCTCTTGAAACCCGACTTTCTGGATAAAGACTAGAGCAATGGTGCAGGTGAATCTAAAATGGGCCTTCTTCACTTGATGAAATCTGTCTAAGCTGGCAGCCGGCAGGCCAGAATATGATATAGAATCCGCAGCCCAGCAGACTGTCGCTTGGGCTATGCTAGACCTAATTTTTTAGAAATTGGTGCGTTAAGAAATTGAATTATAACAGAAAAATAAAAGAAATTGTCCAGTTAGTTTCAAACAAAAATAGGAAGGAAAAGTTTGCATCAAATAGAATTGAAAACGAGATTCATTGACATTAAGTAGTATATATTCACTTTGTATTATCATGATACTTACCAACAACCTAAAACATATTAGAATTGTATAATTTTATTTTGTTTAGAAGTAAAACAAATTTTTATGCTTATTCAAACGTAAACTTATAAACGCAATACTCGCAAAAAAAAATTGTGTGGATATTGGCGAGTTTACTAAAAACAAACAACTTATAGAATTTAGTTCACACTACGTCTATAGGGCAAGGAGTCAGTATTGTGAATTTGTGATTTGGAGTGGAATTTTTCATATAATTTAAGGAAGAATTTTCGCTTTCCATATGTTGCACCTCTCAGTTCCATCCCATAGGTCCACCATGAAGACAACACATGGTTTCAACTTTCTAGTACATGCTTATGGCCTATATACACTTCCCTGTCGAGTCTTGATCCACAATCTTCTTCCATGTGCTGTGCCAAGCATTGGGACTGTTCATATTCTAATACTAAATATCTGCATTATTCCTCCCTTATCTATACCATCATGCAAAGCAACTTGGACAATCTCAATGTTTTCTTTTTTGGGTTCTCAGATTCTTTGGATATCATCCATATCCCTTTGTGTGTGAGAAAAGCCCTAATTTGTCATTTAGTGCCTCCCCAATTTCCGAGAAGTTCTTCCTTCTTCCATTTATTGTGAAGGTGCGTATGAGTCAATGTGTAAGCTAATGATGTGGAAGCCGCTTCCACCTTACCAGCATTGAATATAAAATGCCAAGCCCTGATCAAATTTTTAATAGAATTTGAAAAGATGCAATTAAATTCTATTAGATATTATGACATCTTTTGCCGAAAGGTTACTTTTGAATAAGCCTCAATATTTTAGTCGCAAGTTGAAAATTCCAAATCCAACATTATCTACCAAAAAAAATGTTATATATCACTGGGAAATCTTTGAATTATAGGAGGGGCAGACAGATGAACCACATTATCATAATTATTACTAGGGGTTTGAGGGGCATTTGTTCTGTGTGCGTAAACATATTCTTTAATTAAAAAAATTAAAATAAATAGTAGAGAGAAAAAGCACATACTTGTGGAAGAATGGATAACACATGATACTTGGAGAGAGAGAGAGAAAGGAAAAAAAAAAAAGCTTAAAAATTGAAGGAGAAGAAAAGGAATAATTAGTTGGAAAGTAGTCATTGACAAAACATAACGCCAAAAGAGTGCTATTATATTTTTTCGAAAAAAGAATATCCATACTACAAATTTACCTCATTTAAAAAAAAATCAATTAAAACAAAAATCTCCATTCACCCGAAAAATTATTAAGAAGAAAAAAAGACCTCCAAGTTGAATGGGTTATATTAGTTGGAGACCACATCTAATTCTCACTTCTCAAGTAAATGATAAATTAATAATTGTCTATAAATTGGAAGATCCCAGACTATCAATTCATTGCAAAAGCACCAATAATCCAAGTTTGGTGTGACAATTATTTGGATACAATAATCCACTAGGATACTCTGAAGAAAACGTACTCTATGGAGACTGCAGACAGATATGAAGATTTCATTATTCCAGTTTAATCCTTCTGCTTGTGGCATTTAAATATCAAATCGTAAGTGAAATAAAATATGGAGCCTATGTTATCAATCCCAGTTAGCTCGCTAAGAAATACCAACTGTTCATGGCAAACCCACTTTCAAATAAATAAAGCAGCGACAAGAAAATCTGAAGTTAATGTTTGGAACCCCTAACCCACTGCATCGTTTGTCGATCTGCTTTTTACGTGATACTAGATCGTCCTCTTCACACGCGAACACAACTACCTATCAGGAAATTCTGGCCCCAAATTTAAGCACTTTCTCAATATAATATGGGAAGAAATGGTACTGAAAGCAAAAAAGTGTACGTCTCCCACGCAAAAGTTAACATAGGATTGGACAAACTCTTTTGTTGGTTAAGTTCAAAAGGCAGTCGCAGCTTTAATGAGAAGGAAGTGAGATTTCCAGTGAAATAGTGCAGCAAATGTGCCAAAACATACTGTCTTAAGTTTACCAACTGGAAGCAAATCAGTGACTCATCTAATACAATAGCTTGCTCCTCTGGGCAGGACACAATTGAATGATGCCATAGGTTGTGCGTATAGGCAAATCATTCATCGTGTCAAAGTTGGTTGGTTGGAATATTAATTCCCATCCCACTTGGTGTTGAAGGTAAAACAATAGGTTGCCTATAAGCCCAGAGAGACTTTAAACTGTATCAGAATTCAGAAGACAAAAGTAATGGTGAAAGCAACCGGTTTTGGTTGCCCATGACTGCCTCAAAATGATAAAATTTTACGGTGAATTTGATTCAATGGACCCTTGCATTTTCCCATCACATCTGTGTTAGATAAACATACGGCGCAAGTTGCGTCTAATGGACTGAGCACACTCTAGAATTCCCCTACTCATACAGAAACGCTTTACATTTACATTATTTCATTCAAAATGGAGTAGCACCCAAGATGAGAGTGCGCGGATCAATAAATGCACAGATAAAGCCTCTTATCCCATACAGCTATGCTCCCCATCCCAGTTCAGGACAACCGAAGTCGAGAGTGAAAGATTTAGGATAGAAAGTATATAGTTTCTCTCTCTACATAAAGCCGACTGGTATTTTTGGCATAGCAGCAATCTCTCTCTATCTCTGTCTGTCTATGAGTATGAGACAGACAAGAAAGACAAACTAGATAGAGAAAAGTATTGCCAATTTGCATGGATTCTTTCCAGAGCTTTCTTTTTAGTCAGTTAAAAATGAGCTTCTGATAGCTGAGCTGTTCCTTCTTTCCTACCCATATGCCCATAAAAGTTCGTCTCTTTCCTCATTCAATTTTACCACATTACCAACCATCTATTTATACTCTCTCTGCAAAATGATATCGACCTAATATATATTCACACACGCACATGAAAGTACACACATAAAGCACGTAGAAAAGCATAAAAGTTTAAACACATTAACGCACACATTGAACTCACCAGGTGAAAGAATGAAGATTCAATGTGATGTTTGCGCAAAAGAAGAAGCATCTGTTTTCTGCACTGCAGATGAGGCTGCTCTCTGCCAGAACTGTGACAGTCGAGTCCACAATGCTAATAAGCTTGCCAGCAAGCACCCCCGTTTCTCTCTTCTTAATCCTCAATTTAAAGAATCCCCAAGCTGTGACATTTGTCAGGTGACGATTGTTAGCTTGTATCAAATGACCACCTCAATTCATTTTCAAACAATAGCAAGGATAGGGTACATGTAGTCCTTAATATATTGTGAGCTTATCGATTTTACTTGACTATGTTCTAACCACGTAACATTTACACTTTTGCAGGAAAGGCGAGCATTACTGTTTTGTCAAGAAGACAGGGCATTACTTTGCAGAGAGTGCGACATTCCAATACATAGAGCCAATGAACATACCAAAAAGCATAATAGGTTTCTTCTAACTGGAGTCAAGCTCTCTGCAGCTGCTTCTTCATATGAAGCAGCTACATCCTCCAGCGGATCACAATCTGAAACAGAGATCAAAATTTCAGTAACTAATGAAGTTAATTGTCAGCCTGCTAATTGTTCAGAATCATCATCCAGTACTTGGAGGGATAATGAGTCAAGCCAACCTGTGAGCCAACAAGCTTCAGATTCAACCAGTAGTATCGCAGAGTACTTAATGGAGACTTTACCCGGTTGGCATGTTGAGGACCTGTTGGATCCTCCTTCCCAATATGTTTTCTGTAAGGTTTGCAGTATATTTTATTTTTATAATAGTAATATAAATAATATCGATGCCAAAAATTGGTCATAAGAACAACAATCTATGCAACCATTACTTTGTTGTAGCTTTGAGTGTGACTACTATACTAGTAAAAATAGCTGATGATATTTATCTATCTATGAATATCTTAGTAAGAATTTATTCCATTTAGACTATTACCAAATCCTTCTACTTATACACTATCTTTGGGTGGATTTGCAGATTCATGAGCAGATGTCACCACTTATAAATGAAGAATTCAGAGGTATGCCAGACTGTTTCATCCAAAGACATGCCTATGCATTTACGTCATATGCCAGCTAAGGTAGGAGAAAATGGTGCTATCGTTTCACTATCCATGAAATCAACCATCAATCTGTCAACATATTGAGACAATTCTGGTGAAAAATAACTAGCAGAAAGCCTTCAACAGTTCTTCCATGTTTCTGTTCCGTTTTTTCCTTTTCTGTAGTCCCTCTCTCCTGTCCCTTAATTAACTCACATAGTAGAAACAACATAATCATGCATTTGTTCAAGGGAATTTAATGATCTCAACTTTCTTCTGGGTTCTGCAAATCCTTTCTAACAGCAAGGATGGATTTGATTAAAAACCGTTCTCTACCTACATGTATCCAAGTAAAAGGTTGTTGTTTAGTTCTGATAGCACCTACTCTCTTTTCTTTATTCTGGTGAGCTACTCCCTTAAACTGCAAACAATGTTTCTTCCTTGTTTCCAGTCTCCAAACTAGATAGCTATTACTTGTGACTTTCCTCTTTCATGCTTTATCCCTCTTTCATCCTTTATCCCTGGAGAAAGTTCCAGGGAAAGCATCAGCATGGTTCTACGCCCAGCAAATGAAAAAGGGTAGTACATATTTATGGTCATCTCAAAACACTTTTTTCTAACTTTGAGCCACTTTTCCAACTGGCTGATTTTAGATCTATACAGTAAATTGTATAAATAAGAAATGACAGTAACACTCGCGAACATAACTGACATACCATTTCGCTAATATTAGCTTATCCAGTTACACAAGACAATAAATTCAATTATATGGTGGGGAAAAAGTTCTGAAGTTCACTTCTCCTGATGTAGACCAGATAATGCAGTGAGAAGATCTTCATGAGACTCACAGATACAGTTAATAGAGAATTCAAAGGTAGTAATTTACCTGTATGACATTAGCATTTCCCATAATGATAATAACTTGAATAGCCATTTAAGGAGCTATAGGATAAAAATTAACAACAGAACAACTACGTAAAGTACCAAGTTGTGAATTAACTAGTATTGAAGTGGTTCTCTAATCACCTGAGTGGTTGGTCGTCTCATAAATCTTGCAGACATCAGTTTTGAAAAGTGAGATGTGAAAACAAAAGGAGACACAGGCAGAAAATGTCAAGGTGCAAACTGCCATAAGGAGCAAATGCAAATTCAGGTCTAACAATCTCCTCTGGAGTTTTCCTGGAAGATGTAAATTAGATGACTAAGATGAGCTGTAAGTGAAAAAGGGAGAATGAATTAGCTGATAAGACAAGTGAATGTATACTCCTACATTTGACTGAAATGATTATATTCAGAAAGCCCGCAATATCTAAGTACGTCATGGATGCACAACTCATTTATATTGTCTTTGAGCAATTCATTTATATGTTGATAAAACGACAACAAGATCAAATCTTCCATACTGCTGACTAGGAGGAGTAAGAGAAGGCTTACCAAGTACAGATTATTGTACGCTCAGACAAAGATTTCATAGCTGGAGAGAGTCTTCCTTTATTTTCAACTTCATTTTCTTTCTCTTTTGTTGCTGCACGCAATCTCAGACTTTGCTTGTGCAACCAATGTTTCTTGCACCCATTTTTGTGATCTCCGAGTGCTTCACTCTATAGATCAATATAGTATGGACATTGTCAATAAAAATCAACATAATAAGTCAATCGACTGGATTAAACATTATAATGAAGCAAATATTTCAACATGAGTAAAGCACCTTGATACGTAGCCGACAGCAACATTGTATCAACAGCCGAATAGCATGCAATAATGAGAAATTTCCACGATTCTATTTGAAAAAACAATGCAGCTGAGGCGGAGGACGAGATCGGCAGAGATATCCCGCCGCATATTTGTTTTTAGTTGGCATGTATGTTTCCACATGAACCCTGCGTAAAGACGAACAGCGCGAAACTAGTACTCGGTGGCTAGATACGGCGTCGAAATCAGTGTTAGTGGCGACTGAAGAAGAAGAATAATAAAAGCGAGGGACATTTGAATTTTAGAGAACTGGAATTACGAAACCTTATTTATATTTCTACTTTTCCCAATATAAAAATTGAGCTTGAAATCGGAGAAGCTACTGGACCTGCCAATTCAGTCATAGGCCCATTTACGGATGGGCCACGTGGCCCAACAACGAAAATGTGGTCTCCCTGGCCCGTTTTAGAGGGAGATAAAATATTGCAACACGAGAGTGGGAGAGTGGAATTAAATAAAACTATAATATAAAATTTTAAGTACAATTAGCACTCAGCAAAACATCACACGATACAGATATAGATTTGAAAGAACATCGACTTGTTTAAATGTGTCTCCTAGAAAAAACCTACAATTTAGTATATTCGTAATCAAGTTCGCTCGAGTCAAACATATCATTATTCCAGTTTATATGAATTACTATTGAACTTTGAAAAATCGAATTTGAATTTGATTTAATTAATAATTAAATTGAGTTCAAATGAATTGTAGTTAAATCAAAATAGGACGAGCTCAAATAATTTTGTTTTTTGAATATATTTATTATTCTTTTGAAAATTGAGCTCGAACTCTGAAATTTATTTGACGAAAAATTAATACAAATTTGGTTTGTCAGAATAACGAACAACCAATCAATTTTAAAAATACTTGTTTTTCAATGGCCATCAACGTTAGGATGAATGATAAAACCTTATCCATATCCCATATATCCATACATGCCTATGCGTACGAAACAATTTACTATCATCTTATTCAAACTGTTTCATCATCAGTTGTTGGTAGCATTTCAACTTCTTGTAATAATTCTTCAATATAGATAATGATGATGATAGCTGCATGAAATCCTTTATCAGATCTGGGAAAGAATAACAAGAACAATATACATAAGAACTGAAATATTTTCACAAGATTCACTCAAACGCAACAGCTGTTTGGCCCATCCAAAACTGGTTCTCAGATATGACATCAGATCCTGACGACATTGGAAGAATGCAAATTTCTATAGCAAAAAAAAGGATCACTCATGACCAAAACAAATAAACTCACAACAAACCCTCAATGCAAAGAATAAATATATCAATTTAAAAAGTAGAACTTCACAAATCAAATGAACCCTTTACCAATGTCCTTTATTGTCCTCCACCATTGAATTCAGACAGCTTATTGCCATGCTTTATATGGCAAAGAGATGGTCCGTCAGTTGACTGTTCCATTCAAATCATTGTTGACGATGGCGCTACTGTCAATCTTTGGGGGTCCAGAATGCCGCCGGGGCCTAGCAGGTGAAGGGGGATAAGAAAGTCGTTTCTTGGCCGACCCCATCGATCCCTTCTCTGGTGTATTACTACCATTCTCCATTCCTAATGGACTTGGCAACCTTGACTTGGCTTTTGCCGACTTAGTTGGTGCCATGTAGCTAGGCACGGACGGAGAACTTGCCAAGCTCTCGTCGTCTCTAACCGACGAACTGGCAATGCTGTGCCTCCTATTGCGTTCCGATTGTACACTGAAAATGCTCCTTGACTCGTCATCTTGACTTACCACACTTCCTCTGGGGCTTGCTGGTTTTAATTTCCGGGCAGCCACAGATGAAGCTGCTTTCGAAGGAGTCGAGGGGGACTGGTGACTTGAAGGCTTTTGAGTGCCTGGTGATGAAGGAGTATCGGAGTTTAGCTGATGACGGGCAAAAGACTTTGTTATTTCTCCTCCACCAGTTCCCACGGCACTCTTGGAGGATAAACGATCGCTGTTTGGATCTTTATGGTCTTCTGTGTTTTGAGACTCCCATGACCGAGCAGCCATCCATCGTTCTAACCAGCTCCAGCCCCAGTGAGGATTCGTCGGGTCCATGAACAATAAGTTGGTAGATTTTGCTGATTTCTTCCATGTTTGCTGTTCAATTAAACCAAAGTGAAAATGAAAATCATCATGATATCAAGCATCAGTTTACACACATCGGCATAGCATCAGTTTAAACCAAAGAAATGATTTGGTAAATCACACTTAAAACCTTTCAAACCAGACTAATTTGACTTCCCCTCCTGTGAAGGCTGGAAACATGTGTATTGTGGCTGGAGAGATATTGAAGTACCTGATGAGTGTATGAATAAGCCAGTGCTCTTTCACGTCTCATTGCAGCTTCATACTTATGCAGCAGATTCGCCTCTATTTGCTCTTTTGATTGTAGACTGTCATCCCATTCCTCTCCCATCTGCAAAAATATTGAAGCCTCTAGGGTCAAACAGCCAGAATAACGCCACAGATACGAATATAAGCAATGTGCCAATAACATTAATGCTTTGCAGATTGAATGGCATTGATATCATTCTTCAAATAAAGCTGTTTAATGGGCTCATGAAGAAAGTAACGACAATAGAGAAAGAACTGACTCTCAAAGTCTCCAGTTCTTTTGCACGTTTCTGTAGGAGCTGTCTCTGGAGTGCCCGATTCTCCTCCGACATCCTGATCCTTCTTGATTGAATCTGAGCCTGCACACGAGATAAAGTCTGCAGGCATTTCAGAGTATTTGCGGTTTGGCGTTTCACAGTTGGCCCATCCACAAGTGATTTCAGTCTGACAAGCCCTCTTAGAGCTCGCAATGCCCTCCTTGCCTGAAATTTCGAATGCCATGGAAGAAGCCCATAGTAATCATTATTGGACCTTGGAAAGAACTCATGCAATAGCCAAAGAATAACAAAATGAAAAAGTTAGAAGTAGTCAACCTGTGTAGATGAGATTACGAGATAACGAGTAAAACAATATATCATTACCATTCACAATGAACTTCAGTCAAAGCCTCAGTGAATAAAGTCATAGCCATGTGACAGGTGAAACTATATTACAATGCGTATCAGTAAGAATTGAAAATTATTAAAATTATACACTTCCTTTATTGGCAATGTCATTCTGCAATTTCGCTTCAAAAGAGATGGCAGCATGACTTGTCATGCAATACTATGCAACGAAGAGTGGTACCACAGTTAAACCTTGATGTCTTGAAAAAACACAATAAAGACATCATTAAGCCGCATTGGCCTATCTCAAGAAACAGCTTTCATCTCAGACTACCGTACTAATATTGACATAAACTATGACTATTGTGTATAATGATGTGTATGAACTTTATCATCACATCTTTTTCAACCACCATATATGCCACTAACCAACAATCAAATTCCATCAAGAAAGAAAGAAATGGAAAATTCATACGGTAGCATACCAGGTAACCACGGAATGCAGTTTGGATTTTAATTGCTGCGACTTCGTCCCTTGATTTCCCAGCAAATTGACTAACCGTAGTAATCCGTACTACCTCTGCTGCAGCCTGAGCAGCCGCCACTGCCGCTTCAGCAGCCACAGCCGTAGCAACTGCAACAGAGTAAGCTTGTTTTGTCTGCTCGTTCTCGACTTCTGCCAACTTTACATCTTCCAGAGGTGGAAGAGGGTGAGGATGAGATTCTTCCACGGTCTCCCATTTTGGAGATTCGGAAACGGATGGCTTTTCTTTCCCAAACCATTTGTTCTTCGCTTTCTGAAAACAGGCACCAAAACAAAAGGCAATGGCACTGCGAATAGTCAATCATCAAACTACAGCAAACGGCGAGGAACTACAATGAGCTTTATGTACCTTGGCTCTCTTTGCCTTAGAATCTGAGCTGAATGCCTTCTTTACTGAAGAAAACCAACTTCCTTTCCTCCCCATCTTTTTATCATTCCTCAATTTGTCCTTATCTGTACTCCAATAAAGAAAACAAAAACAAAACATACCATAATTATTTCAAAGGTTCAATCTTTATTATGCTTTGCGATGAGACATAATCATATGCACACGTATAAATAGCTCGAGGACATTACAGAGATAACTAAAATGTGAATCCTTATCTTAAAACCCCTGAACAAGTGTCAAATAATCAAATCTAAAACACCCAAGTTCCTTGAAAATACCATATTTCCATCTTGTCAATATATGGAAAGTAACAGCAATCACTTATGCTATTCTAAGTCATTTTTCACCTGCATTTCTCCATAGTTCCAAACTTCCAAAGACTAAAACATGCTTCAAGACGAACAATTCCCAGAAGTCAAAAACAGAGGAATTTAAAGAAAAGAACCAATCTTTGCTCTTGGGTTCATAGAATCCTACACTACCAAAAATCTGAACTTGAAAATTCAAGTTATCAGAAAACTCACCTGAATTGGAGTTGCTCAGATCTCACACAATTATACTCTTGTTTTTCCCTTCAGAGGAGAGTCAATTTGTAGTCTCAGCATATATACAAAATTAGAAACTCAAAAAAGAAATATCCAAAAGACAAAGTAACAGGAGAAGTTGAAGCCCTCTTTAAGTTTTTTCTTGATGACCCTATTGACTATGTGAATGTTTGGGTATATGTGTGTCTGTCTGTGAGAGAGAGAGAGAGAGAGAGAGAGAGAAGCAGCAAAACCAGATCTTGGCAACGAACAAATTCAACGAAAGGACAGTGAAGAGAGAGAGAAACAACAGAGGGAGGGAATGGAATCACAACTTCACAGCTGGTTTTGCTAATGTGGGGGCCCACTCCTTTGGGGAGCTGCTGGCCATGTGGGTCCCACTTTCTTAATTGGTGTTAACCTCATCAATAATGACTTTTAGTATGGCCTAATTACTTTTCCCTTCCCCGTTGAATGAATGAGCATTTCAGTTTGGCTGCCGACTTTCATTAACTGCGTCTTCATCACACTCTGAATAAGTAAAAACAGCTCTAAAACTTCCACACTCCCATTATCATAATACACTTCTTCTCCCACTCCCACCCTTTTATCTTTATTTATTTATAAAGATTTCTTATTTAAATTAAATTATCATAAAATTATATGATACACTTATTACACAATTAATTATTTTTTTAAAAATTATATATCAATTATACTATAAATATATTACACTTATTATATAATTAATTTTTTATCAGTAAAATTCAATTTGAGTTAATTTTTTTCTTTATTTACTAACAAGACAAATAAATATCTCAAAACAATATCTTAAAACGCGCAGCATCTATTCTTGATTTTCCGCATAAAAAATGAAGGAGTGGGGGGGGGGCACTTGCTATGCATCATACTTTGGTGTCTTTTACTATTATTATACGACACAAAATTTAAAATAATAATAATAATAAAAACCAAATTCGTATTTGTCTCAACAAGTCTTACATAACAATTCTTTATTATTGTTTATATTTTCGTTTTACAATATATTTGAGAGAATGTTTTCATTTAATGTTTTTTTTTAAATTATTGTCTCAATTAAAATAATTGTACAACACTACTAACTTTCAAAAATGCAAAATACGTCCCAAATGTTGACTTTTTTTAATTATATATATATATTATTGTCAATCATAATGTGTCCATAAAAATTAAGTTAATGCCTTTTTCTTTTATAAATGTAATCAAAGTTTTTTAGCAAAAAGAACTATACAATATTTTAACTTATATAATTAATATGAAATATTAGAAAAAAATTGAATAAACTCCATATTTACCTCCCACTAATTTATTGCAAGTTAAATAAATTTTTTTTCTATTCAAACTACACTTATACATCTTTACAAATATTAATGCATGTGAGAAGGTATATTATTATCTTTATAAGGGTATATGATAAAAAGAATATTATTTGATTTGTAATAAGTTAGTAGTAAATTAGTCGGTGATAAATATAAATTTTATTCAATTAATAAAAATATTTATTTGCTAGATAAAAAAATACCAAAAATATTAAATATAATTTTTAAAACAAAAAAATCCGTATATAATCATATCAAATTTGATAGGACAACGGTGTAATTACGACATAGTTGTCGGGTATGTTTAGATCTCATTTTGAAATGTTTATCCTAAGCGCTAACCCTATAAATACAATTCTACAATACCTCCGTAGATTAGACTTTTATTATTGCATCTTGATATGCGAATTGGCAACATAAGAGCAGCATTCAAATAATATTATAATATAGGTACATGAGTAGTGGTAGGTACACAGCAAAAGCCATCATCTTCATACCAATGCTGCCCAACCAAAGAGCAAGATAGCGTGCAAAGTTGTTAGGGCCCATTGTCATAGGCCATTGGCTGGTCCGCATTCCCATAATTGTAAGATAGGACAAACACAGTAATGATTGCTGATGAAGTGGATGTGAGCCGGGTTGGAGTTGCTGCAAATATGTTACAAATTGATTCTCGGCAACGGAATTTTAATTTTTTTTTAAGTTTTATTTTTGATCTAATTGTTATGATAAAATATGAATCACAAATCTATAGTCGTTCAGCGGTTAAAATGTCTGGCTTTCATTTGGGAGATTTGGATTTCATTCCCGACACTGGAAATTTTAACTTTTTAAAACTTTAATATTGAATTTATATTGTTATGTGATAAACATATATTATAAAATTGTTATCGTCCGGCGGTTAGAATATCTGGCTTTCACCCGGGTTTGATTCCCGGCAACGGGATTTCTTACGCTTTGAACCGTTCAAACTTCAAACAATTATGCAAATGTAATAGAAAAAAATGAGAGAAAAATTCAAACCGCCGCTTTCAGTTACTCTTCTCTTACTTTACAAATTTTCTATTATCTTATTTGGAACTTGGAACACAGGTGTTCAGTTCATGGCCGGCCACAATGACCAAGAATAGTCCACAGCTGGCAGAAATATATAGTAATACAACAACTGGGCTTCCCATCATTAGCGAGAAAGGATATAGTATATTTCAAAACTACGCTAATAAACTCATTAGATTTTGTTTGCTTTCTTTCCTTTTGAATTTTCATAATTAGCTTCGTTGAGATTCAAGAATAACTAGTC